>NW_019174586.1:10631032-10631449 GCF_002260705.1 Seriola dumerili
GAGAGAGAGAGAGAGAGAGAGAGAGAGAGAGAGAGAGAGAGAGCAGGGAGAGAGTAATGGAGAGAGACAGAGAGGGAGAGAGAGGGAGTTTTCTCACATGTTGCTGAGGGGACTTTGCCTCAGACTCGGCATCCTCATATAAAATGCATTAATTCCTTCGCTGTGAGCTCACCGTAAATGATTTGATTGTGGCCGATTCGACATACTTTTCCGAGCTTCCCTGAGCACCATAAAAAAAACAAAAAAAAAAACACATACACACAGAAAGAAAAAACATGATGCTGGGAATGCTAAGACAATTTTGAACCAAACATTTAACTTCAGCCTTCTGACCCAATCAAGTGGAAGAGAAGACAGGCTTTGTCCACCTTGGCCCATCCAAGAAAAGTTAAGAGAAGGGCGGTGGGGGTGGGGGGG
>NW_019174586.1:10631474-10685335 GCF_002260705.1 Seriola dumerili
TAAAAAAAAAAAACTAAAAAAAAAAAAAAAAAAAAAGCTTAATGACCTGTTAAGAGCATTACTTTGAAAAGCCTTGTTGATGTCCCGTTCTATAATAAAGAAAGGCCCATTGCTCACGTCGGGGAAAAAAAAAATTAATACCCAAGATATTCCAAGAATTTGACTTGAGTGTTGCGAGGAGGAATTCTGATATCAGACCAGAGGTGTTGTAAAAACAATCCTTTAATACCTGCCCCTCGTCTCATTTTCAACCATTTTTATAACAACAATTTAAATGCATGGTGGCGTATTTGCCCACACAAAGCAAAACCTGCTTTTACATTTAAATACAGGATATCATCGCCTCCGTGAAAACAAATAATTCTTGATTTTGGAACCAGGAGACAATTGAGGGAGTCATCGAAAAAGTCACCAGCCGTGGAAATGTAATCTAACAATTTTTTTACAAATTACCGATGATAAATGCTTGATTCAGAAACATTCTGGCATGTACCCCCCACCCCACCCCCCACCCCAGAAAAAGCCAAATTCCTAAGCAGAAAATTGCTACCATTACAGCGTAATGGGATAACAACCCGAAGAATAATCCCTCGCTAACAATGGCGAGGTTTGAAAAGACTCCTGTGAGTCCTGTTTGGTGTCTGCCAGTGGAGCACTGCATTTTACAGCCACCAACCGGCGATGTAATCTCTGCTCAATGGAGACCTGGAGAGACAGAGCCTCCACACTGGGGTCTCTATCCGTCCATCCATTGATCTATCCATCCAACCCCTAAAGAAATGATAGACCTCATTTTTATTCAACACCAAACCGCGTGAAGAGGTTGGGGGGTCTTATGATTGGAAAGAATAAAAGTCTCAACAAGGCAGGAAGGAATGGGGGGTGGCGGGGATTTTTTTTTTTTTTTTTTTGGGGGGGGGGATTTGGGGGTTGGTAGATGAATTAGCATCGGTGCTACAGAATAAAAAAGAGCCTCTGATCTTCCCGGCTGGTCCTAATCATATACACACTAAATGAACCATCCCGGGACTTCTCCCAAGTTAATTTCAGTGCAAGAATTAATTAAAGCGAGAGCGAGTTGATGTATGCAGAGCAGCAGAAAAACAACAATGTAAACAACACCAACAATGGGGTAATGATTGCAGGGGGCTAATTTGTGTCATAATGATATGAATCTGATCTTGTGAGAAGAGTAAGATTAATGAGGGAGACAAAAAACACTTTTTTTTTTCTTTTCTTTTTTTTTTTTGGAAGATGAGAGGTCTCCAAATGATGAGGTAGGGATGTTGGTACTCGTTTCGTCTCATTAGCATAAATCCTGAATAACGCGCTCAGGATCGTGATACACTGGGAGAAGGTGCAGAGGTGGAGAAGTTGCTTGGTTTCACTGCTGAGAACGGCAACATTTTTTTTTTTTTTTTTTTTAGGCAACCAATGTGATCCTGTTTTAAAGCTTGTGCCTCAGAATGCTAAAAATATCCTCAGTTAAAACCTCAACAACCTGACTCTTAAACATACAACCGATCACATTAATCATGTGTCAAACAACTGATTTCTTTCTCAAGGTCAAGAATGAACTCTGAACAAATCCCAACATCTACAAATTACATGGTAACGGGGCAAACTCCATCTGCTGATGAAGATCATGTAATATAACTGAAAGCTGAGCAGATCTTGTGGCGAGATCAAGAATACAAGCAAAAATCATACTTTTTGTCTGCACAAGGAAAGTTTTGCAGATGCATTTACTTGCTTCTTTGCTTGGGCAGATACTTTCAATATATAGTAAATGTTTCATCATTATGTTGATAAAAAACATAATTTGGAAGGAGTCATGTTTTCTCCAACACTTATCTGCCAGTGCAAACTTTCTGTATAAGTCTATAAACTCTAAAAGACAGAGTTGGTTATTGAACTGCTCGTGTGCAAGATCTGTTTTATATAATTATTCTTGAGAAAGACCTACCACACACAAGTAATAGCGAACACAACTTTTATTAACTGTCTTTATGTCAATCTGCTTTTAATTTATAACAACAAAGGACGGAGAAGTATGAGTATGACAGAGTATTATGACAATGACAACACCACCAGGCATCTACAGTAAATTTAAGACAATAAAAATTGGAATTTACTTGGCGTCAATGTCAAATCCACTTCATACTTCAACATTTGCCCTCTTAGTCATCTAACCCCATGTGGGGAAAGAGGAGGTGGATATACAATCCCAGCTCTTGTGAGAGACCGGAGTCGTTGTTGTGTTAATACCAAACAGCACCATGTCCACATATGGACGTCGTACGCTGGGGGCAGACGGGGCACTTTTGACAGTCAGGAGATCAAACTGGTTCCATATGACCACAGCTGGCATTACTCAAGGCCCGGGGGCAACTACGGCTTCCTCGCAGTCCGAATAAAAGGCTCGTGCAAACACAACAGCAGGAGTCGTGTATGAAGCCTGCGAATAAATCTTGAATTTCAAAGGCGATTCGAAACCCGATGCCCATGCCCTATTACGATTGATTTCTATGCAGAGCCTTTCAGTCCTGAGGAGAATACCCAGAATTCAAAAGGTAAAAAAAAAAGTCTTACTCTAAAATAAGACTTCTCGCCCAATTAAAGCTACTATGTGTAGAATTTTATGTGATTATAGCAATTTTCAGATTTTCTGAATTTTTTGTTTATAAAAAGAAACAAACTTTATTGATTTCAGTTTTTTTCATTACCAGTGTCCCAGAGCGTGTCACACCAGATTTTCTGATACAACCACTGGGGGGCGGCAAAGTTAAGAATTTTCCAAATCGACATGTAATGGCTTTAAAGACATGACTAATACGATAACATGTATGTCATCAGAGCAACACTGACATGCGCATGATCACCGTAAACGTGTTAGCAAAACATTGCTCATTTACACTCAAAGCAAACACAAAGCAACACTTGCATTACTTTGGCGTCATGCTTCAGACAATCCGACAATTTCAGCTAATTTCATCTGGCTCCACTTTGTTCATCAGCTAGTTCCTGAAATCGTCTGTCTATGGTTTGGTGCTAGCAGCTAGCATACATTGGGCTACAGCTGGAAATTGGATTGGAGTAAAGTTGTGTATCTGTAAAATCAAAACAATGAGTTGAAAGAGACTAAAAAGCACCATAGAGCTGAGTCTGGTGATAATTCACAGTAAAAGCTCAACAAGCAGCTAGAAAAAATGACACTGGTAGCGCATTAGCATTATCCATGAATAAAGATGTTATGTTTTTTGGGGGGTTTTGTACATACTGGATGTTTGTACTTATTGGAAATGTCTCAGAGGTAATGTTTTTTCACTAAGTGCAGTTTACTTAGCCTTCAATCATAGATCATTAGTAGAATACAAATAACCTTTAAAGACTGTAACCATCTAAAACAATATCCCAGTCGTATAGGATGTGACAGAAGTAGAGAGGCTTATATTTTAATCTCTGACAGGATAATATTGTGAAATCACACTTGAAACCGGGGTACAGTTTCACAAATGACGTCCCATGAGTGCGTCAGTTAAGTGTCTCAACAGAGTGAGAACGTATCATAAAAGAGCAGCAAAGTGCCGGCCTCGATAAGCAGCCCATGAGGGACAAAGAGAATATACAGCACTCTTTTACAGCCGGGCCCTGCAGTGAGGCATGATGGGAAGTAATAACCACATCATTACCAACAGCGCCTCAGCCTTGTCAGACGTCAGAGGAATAAAGGAAGCATGCAGAGTTCACGCTCGGGCTGCCAGTCTATCGCGCCGTAGGACTCTGTCACACATCTGAACATTACTCACACACACATATACACAAACAGCTATCGGCCCTGATGAAACACAATCACAGTTTCTAAAACAGCATATCCACACACTTACTTACTGACACACATAGCTGGTTGTTTAGCTGCCAAGACAAGAGGCAGTGCTTCCGCTCAAGTTTTGCCAAGTCAGGTCGAAGGTCACATGATTCGCTGGGAAGAGTCCTGAGAGTGTTGCTTTCCATTGGATCACTCACTCATTATCAAATAACTGCATCAAATGGCAAGAAGCCTCTGCAGGATCATGTGTAAATCTGCAAGTGGAGGGATTAGCACCGAGGCAGCTGGCGTGACTGAGGACTGCAGCCGGTTTAGGGAAAGATGCAAACACACACACACAGACACACACACAGACACACACACACACACACACACACACACACACACACACACACACACAGTATGCACAGACACATGTCTAGCCTACTTTCTCCCTCACACACGTAAGGATACTCGTCTGCTACTGCCTCTCTCTCTTTACAGTTTATACTGATGGGTAATTTAATAAAGTAATATCACAAAGTGTACAATGCAAGTACATGTATAACAATTCACCTTCAATTCAGAACAAAAAAACAAAATATATATTTTTTAATCTGTTTATAAGATCTGACTGATGATAGAAGAACTAAATATAATGGTACACTGCAAAAAGTTGTTGAGAGCAATTTCATTTTGCACTTCTATGAATTTGTGTGGCAGACACGTTTTTAAGAAGTGGCCAAAATCGAAGCAGTAGATGCCGAAACATCCTGACTTTTTGTCCATAGTAAGTGTCATACTTCTTACATTTCCCATAATGCACCTCAATAGTATCTTCTTTTCCTCTAAAATCTTAATTGATTGAAAAAAAAAAAGTTGTTTCAAATATTTCCTAAGATCAGGATTCATTTTTCTTGATGCTCAGCTACGGTTCTTACCTTAGTTTTATTTCATGGATACTGACATTTATTTCAACTGCATTTATAGTGGAAACAGGTTTAAATAGTCCTACCGCATTGGATCTCTATAGGGTCCAATGACTTCATTATTTATAGATTTTTGCAGTGTGAAAAGCATTTGAAGAATATTTTGAGGAGCTAAGAAGTTCATGTGGTGCACTGTTGTTCTATGCCTCTCTCTCTCTCTCTCTCTTTCTCTCTTTCTCTCTCTTTCTCTCTCTCATCTACCCACAGTCCTCTGCACTCAGTCTGCAGACCTCAGTGTAAGTGAAGCCCCACTAGCAGCGGCAGCCCCCTGGAGCAGATAGAGACATAATGTAATATCTGATCACCCTCCATGTAATACCGTAAGAACACAATGTCCTGGGAGAGAGACTTCATTACGATCTGTCTGTCAACAGCAGGGCAGCCAAGTTTAGACAAAGTTTTGGATGATTCATTTTTCAGTGGGCTGTTTTTTTTTGGGTTTTTTTTTTCTTCATCTCGGTGAGCTACGTGTCAGTGCCAGAGACGCCAAGCGGGATAACTGCAGAAAAATGAGGAGAGGGCGCCAAGATTTGGTAGATTGTGCAAAAAGAATGCAAGGAACAGCTCTGTTTAGGGCTGAAGGCATGTACTGTTGTAAGGAGGTATGCATGTGAGTGTGCAGAGACACACACACAAACACACAAACAAAAAAGTCAAAATAGCTCAGTGTTTGAAAGACCATAAAGTCAACTTCAAGGACAGCACTTTGTTAAATTACACCTTGACGTCCCCGCACACAATAGAGCCTGATGAAATTAGGCCACTTCAGCAATTTGCATAGGAAAATCACAGAGTGGGTAAAAAAAGAGAGAAGAAATAAAAAGAGTAAAAATAGCACATTGTCAACGAATGTAATCGAAACCAGAGCCACAGCTTTCTCTTTTGCCCTTTAAGAGCTCAAAACAGTCAGACTTTCCTTTTCGTTTGCAGCTCGAGATATCACCGGCTTTAATAAAAACAGAGCTTTGGTCTGACAGCGGAGCCGAGGAGGGCAGCTCAGGTACCCCGATTGCGAGCAAAAGCCCTCAGTCACGTTGACTAGACCCGCACTTTGCTGCCCAGAACCCTCGCCAGCTGGTTTCAATTAAACAGGCCCAAGTGGAGAGGGGAGAGGAAGGCCACACTCACCAAAATGGTTAGCTATTTCAAGCCAGGAGTTCTCTCTGCGCTCTGTTTCTGACAGCAGATCAGTTGTTTCGAAAATTTGTGTAAACACAGTGTTTTGTTTGCTGCAGAGGGGCCAGCCTTTCGCTCGCTGCCATGCAGAGCCATACAATACACCATGCAAGATGGAAATGTTTGAAAGCAAAGCTTGCATCCAGTGTGCTTCATGATATTTCACTGAGAAAAAAAAAAAAAAAAAAAAAAAGATGCTTTAGGATTACTGCCCTGGAAATAGAGAGCAGCAGCGCCAACACAGAGTCCGACTCTGATCCAAGAATCTCCTCGAATGAGATAATAATCCTCCAAAGTGAGGCTCATGCTCCGCAGTTATTGTCTTGGTGACCACAAGCTATTTTTCCCTGAGACGTTCCACTCGGCTACGTTCTCAAACAACCACAGCCTTTCTGTAAAACGACCCATGGGAGGATGATGTGTACGGGCAATTTAGCGAGGGAGGAAGCTCGTGTGTTCTGGAGGTTTGCAAGGTGCCTCAGAGTCAACAATGCTGCACAGAAACACCTGATAAGAAGCACCTGTCACTGCAGCAAAAGCTTAAAGGGTCAGTTCACCTAAATCTCCCAAAACATATATCTGCTCACTTACCTCTGATGGTATCAAGTGATGCAAATTTGTTTTTTTTAACCTGTTTTTGAGATATCTGCCTCCATTGTAGTAACATTAGAGTAACAAGTACCTTCAGAGGTAAGTGAGAAGACATTTTTGTAAATTCGCCGAGCTTCAGCCACTAAACCTTATATTTTCCTTTTTATTTCACCTAAAAAATGTCGGAATCATATACTCTTGATATTTCTGGAAACCTTGTGATCTTCACTAGAATTTAAAGGTCCCATATTTTAAACTTTATGGGTCTTTTAATTTATGTTTTGATATCCATTAGAAGATACGTTTGGGTTTAAAGTACCAAAAACCATCTCAATGTAGTTTTACATGTCCTCTCTCAGGCTTCTCTCTTAAGCTCTAGTAACAACAGGTCGCTGAGCCAATCAGAAGAGAGGGGCTCTTGTGACATCACAAAGTTACAGAAGTCCTAACGGCTCGTTTTAAGGCTCAGTTTCTGAATACAGGCTGTGTGCATTTCTGTGTGGACTGAGCGCTTTGACCCTTTCACAGTATTAATATAGAACCTAGACCTGCTTTATGATCAAACAACACATGGAAATCTCACTTCATACAATATGGGACCTTTAACATAGTATAGTCAGTTCTGTGGCTTTGAACAATGTGAACAATGTTTGGCTGAGGAGCTTGACTTTTAAATGACTTGCCCCTCGCTGGGTCAATGGGGTTGCAAAAGAAGGGTACGAAGAATTTGAAAACAAACATTTAAAACAGCTATAATAAGGGGAAAACCCATTAGATCAGACTGGATAGGTCAGGACATTTTCAAGGTCCAGGACAAGGCCAATAAGCTGTCAAATGAAGAGCTTGAACAGAATTACGACTAACACTCTCTCTGCATGATTTTAAAAAACTTAACAACTTGCATAGACATTGAGCGCCGGAAAAGTCATGCAGGGACATTTTGAGAGCTGAAATATTTCAATTTCCAAAATTGAAACCAGCTGCTAATCGACTGTGGCTTGGCTTATTTCTTGGAGTTTAGACCTGCACAGCAGAGAGCAAAAGGAAAGGCACATGATTTTCCAAGCTTCAGAAGTAATAATCACAACAAACACAGCTAGAAAACATAAAAAGAATAAGTTCTGTACAAATGCTAAATCACAATATGGTTAACCTCTTAATAAAGCTAGAGTGTGTGCAGGAGCTGCAGCGGATCTCCTGATGGAAAACTCATAAAATAAGAGAGGAGATAACAATAACACGGGCTCTCGCTCTCTGGTGCCAGTCTATCTTTGCTTGTCTCTTGTCTCTGACACTAAAGCCCTACTCCAGCTCTCCCTCCCTTTCTCCCAGCTCCAACCTCACTGCCTCACCCCCTCCCCTCTCCTCCCTCTTTTTCCTCCCTCCTTCTCCCACCTAGCTCCTAAATTATCTGTCCGAGCTGTGGGAGATACCCCTTTCCTGCCCGGGGTCGCTTGTCTTACCACAAGCTGGGGGTGGGAGTGAGGTGTGTGTGTGTGTGTGTGTGAGAACACTGCAGACGAAGCAGAAACGTGCAATCCCGTCGCTCCTTCTCGTTTGATGTCCCTGGAGGCGGGAGGATCTGCGAAGGAGGCGACCGCACTAAATGTCACTTTGGAGGTGCCATTGATGGACGGCCAGCGGGAAGTGAGATGTGCAACAGAGCAGGAGTGAGCTCTTTTTTTTTTTTTTTTTTTTTTTTTTTTAGTCAAAAAGCAGAGAGACAGGTCAACGAGGCACCGCAGTGAAGTCTGAGCTTTGAAAACAATGGAAATTTGCAGTGTGCGTTTCTGCATGTGGATGTGCTCGAGTGTTTGTTGACGCTAGAGAGCTCGGTAAGTCACGTGTAAGAACAAATCATTCTGTAGCTGGGATCCATTATTACCGCAGAGAATATGTGCCAAAATCAACCCTCCACTCTCCCTCTTTCTCTCGAACTCCCCGCGTTTTACAAGTGAAAGTAGTGGAACATTATTTTTTTTTTTTTTTTTACTTTCAAAGCTGGACAGACTCGGTCATATTTTATGGTCCCTTCACAGTCAGAGCAATGCAGAGAGAAGTGATGAAGAAACCTCTGGGATGGAGTCATACTCAGGCAAAGATCCCTCTGTAGGACTTGGTCAGGGAAAATGTACAATCATAGCTATACCTGATCATTACCACTTCCAGCTACTTCCAATCAACCTTGCTGTGGTTGAGTGACTGTAAAGCTTGGAAACTTTAGATCACAGCTTCTGATGGACTTTTCTGATTGCAGCTGAAGAAATCCCTCCCTCCCGGTGCAAAACGGTAAACGGCTCCTCTTTTGATCACGCCTGATTCTGCAGACCAAAGGAGAAAGGCATTCTCTCGGCCGAGATTAATACTATTTGAGTCGCACATTTGGTCCGAACATGTGCGCTTAAGACGGAGGAATGACCCCCTCCCAAATGAGGCATGACAATCAAAGTCACAGAACAAGAGAAATGTATCTCTGATGTGAAAATAAACCTGATGATGCAAAACTCTGCGGAGCATGCACAGCTATGGCCACATCCATTTATTATTCTAACCCAAGGTCCTGTATTGACTTTGCATGAGGCAGAAAAGGGGCAAAAATGGAAAAAATGAAAAAAAAATGCTTGCGGACAGTCAACCGCAGAGCTGAAAGAGTTTTCTTTTAATACTCGTGTACATTCCCTTTATAAACATAATTTAGCGGCAAACCAAGTTTAAAAATAGAGTGTGTAAATAATTTTTTGTTTTAACCTGTTTAGAGAAGCAGCAGGGTGGGGTTACCACACCAGGACAATTCAGTTTGCCACAACACACAATAGCATGAGTGCTACAAAGTTAAAACAATACCATTGAAATCTCACGGTCATTTTCAGTACTTTTACTTTTGTTTACTTAAACCTAAACTTAACAATATCAGTTTTGCTGATGCAGTGAAACGTAACCAGATCTACAGCGGGGGATTGAACCTCAATACTTCTTTGGTATGGAGCAAAATGTGACCACAGCAGCATGAAAAAGCACCAAAAACTGTGACACTGGTTTAAATCGGGATTATGTAATACTATTACTATGCAAAATCCTTATAACAGTTTGTTTACAGACAACATTAAAGTTCCCATATTTTATACTTTTCCTGTGTTTTATTTGAAGAAGATATATTTGTGGTTTTAAGAACCAAAAACCATCTCAGTGTAGTTTTACATCTCCTCTCTCGGGGTTCTCTCTGGATCTCTAGTAACAACAGGTCAGTGAGCCAATCAGAAGAGAGAGTCTGAACCTCTCCTCTGATTGGCTGACTGTTTTCTGAGTGATCAAATACAATTATAGCAGATTTCAGGTAAACACTCAGAGACACCGAATCCTGCAGGGTTGGATGGTGGGTCCAGGTGGGCGGGGCTTGGGGCATAGCTGAGGGCGGTAACTGCTTTGTTGTGACATCAAAAAGTTAGGGAAGTCCTGAAAGCTCTTTTAAAGACTAAGTATCTGAATACAGGCTGTGCGCATTTCTCTGTGGACTGAGCGTTTGATACTTTCACAGTATAACTATAGAAGCTAGACCTGCTGTATAATCAAAAAGGACATGGACATCACACTTTATACAGTATGGGACCTTTAAACATCAGAGAACTCTGGCCTCTTGTTAAATGAATGTTTCTAGGAAACCATTTCTCCACGCTATTTCTTGAACAAAGACAATGGTTCCCAAATTAGGGCTCGGGATCCCCACAAAAGGTCACAAGACAAATGTGTGGGGTCTCTAAAAATGACATTACAAGGTGTTTGGTTGAACTGGTATCAAAGGTGTGGAAAGCAGACACTACTCCACTTTAAGGTGTCTCAAGCTAAAAATGTTGGGAACCACTGTCCACCATCGTTATAGTATTGGTACGGAAATTCAGGTAACATTTTATTGACAAATTTCTAACAACACCCAGCCGGACCTATAGGTCATGACAAATTGCTTACCACAAAGGTAAAAAAAATCTTATCTTCACTCTCTACTGTATCTGCACATTATCACTTCATATTCTGATTTTTCTATTGCACTGTTCACTGTTTTGCAAACCGATTACAAACAATAAAGTCTTAAACTTGAACATTTTGGACTGGCAGCAGCTTAAAACAAGTAGCAAACATGATACACATGGATAATGAATTTGACCCAGTCATGTATAAAGAACTGTATCTCCTCTAAAAGAAATAAACAATCTGCCTGGTTGGTAAAATACTAGAAGTGAGTGGTGAATTGTGGGATTTAACAGCCTTTGTGGCTTTTGTCCAAAAAAAAAAAAAAACAAAAAAAAAAGTTAGTTTTGCCCTTTCATTACTAATGTGACGCTTGGCTTAACTTTATAGAACATGGCACAGCAGAACAATATGACCCCGTTTCTGACCTTTCAGCCACCGGTTCAACAAAATGTGTATCATGAGCTTGTGCTGCCAGTCGCTGCTTTCTGATGAGAGAAAAGTGGTGAAATGTGAGACGGCTCGTTGTGCACCTATGGTTAAAACTGCAAGCAGTAAGAGCCCTATAGAAAAGCACAAAGTACCATGACTTTAATATTCATCTAATGTGGTCAAGCGAGCTGGAGAGCAGCCAGAAGTGCTTCACACTTTTTCAAACAAAGTTTCACTGTGCCACAAAATAAATGGAACAAGACAAACACTAACAAACAGTCTCGTGTAATAAAAAGGACATAAACCGCTAACGTCATTAAGGCCTCGAGTTTGAATCTGCAGAATATAAGTCACAAAGTAGCCCAGTGATCTTATTTGACAGTAACACAATCATAATAATCTAAATGAAACTGAATTATTTTGACTGTGGCTACCATTTAAAGTTTTCCTGCACTTGAGAAGGAGTTTGAACTTGTGGTCAGTGTGCATGCGTGCGTCTGTCTCTCTGTCTGTCTGTCTGTCTGTCTGTCTGTCTCTCTGTCTGTCTGTCTGTCTGTCTGTCTGTGCTTCTGGCAGCGTTTGCTTGCATGCATCTATGCATGACCGAACGTTTATCCAACTTTTATGGCGATTGTCTCGTAAAAAAAAACGCACAGACGCTCTGGGACGACCGGCGCTCCACAGCACCGGCTCACCCACCCACCCGCAGGTTCACCCGGAGCGACCACCTACCAGGAAGGCCCGGCAGATGCGTCACCTCCACCGTGTCCGGCCAGATTACTGCGTGAATTACAACCTCGGCTACGGCCGGGGACTGCAGCGATACCACCTTTTCTCAAACACATGTGCAGAGGGAAACACACTCTAAAATATGGCAATTAGACCATGAATTACAATACACAAGGATGCAGTTTGTTCTGCATCGTTCCTCGTCCAGTTCTTGTAAAATGGGCCTTTTGAGGATCATGAAATTTTAATACTAAGCTTGTGTATAATTCAAATGTAATCAAGGCTTTTTTTTTTCCAATTCAATTTGATTCGATAAAGAACATTAAAAGCACCTCTTAGGGGGGCTATCTGTAACACTGTTCGACCTTTCTCTGGAAGCAGCACTCATCAATATTTCAGTTTTTATTAATACTCACACACAGACACAAATGCACAAACAAAAAGCCACATCCGTATCGTATTGTCCAGCTGTTCATGACCTTCTCCTCCCTGCCTGGTCGACCTGGCTGTACAGGTTTTATATTTCAGAGGCTTTTTTTTTTTTTTTTTTTTTCTTGCCCTCTATTTCCTCTGATGCCCTAATCACATTACCCTCCAAGTTCATGTTGGAGGAGGTTCAGCATCACCAAAACACAGAGAAAGCAAAGGAGGGAATGAAAGAGAGTGAGAGACAGAAAAGCAAAGAGACTTTGAAGTTGGCTGCCAACAAGATTTATGAATCAGACTGATCCACAACACAGAGAGAGAGAGAGAGAGAGAGAGAGAGAGACCCAAACAGCTTCCCAGAGACACAAAGCAGGCAGGCCGACACAAAGGAGATGCAAAAGACACGGAGATATACAGCTTAACCAAGAGGAGGATGAATATAATGGAGCTCGGGCTATCCATAGCAACAAAGATCAACACTAATTTCTATATCTGACTCAGCCATCTGCATTCCCCGACTGTGATGTACAAAAGCCCCGGGCAGGGAGATTGAGCCCTCTTGCCCCCACCTTCTGAGGACATGATCCCGAGCACTGCGCCCTTGCCTCTTCCTCCCCATGATTCCTTGCTACAATGCCTGTGTCTGGCACTTCCCCACCACCACCACTCCTCTTCCTTCATTCCCACAACTCCCAATAACACCGTCTGACATGTCCAGAACCCTCCCAGAAACACTCTTTTTCTTTTTTCCTTCAATCTCACGAGTCCACACAGCTCCGCCGTACATCCTTTACTGGTGAGGAGAAGGGAGGAAAGGTGGCTGACGGAGGCATCCATACACACTCTTAAATCTGCCAAGGCAAAGACGCTGGCACCGACAGAAAAATAACAAAAAAAAGTCTCCCGAATCACAACCAGGGCTGCGTAACACTTTATCTGCGGAGGCAAAACAAAGGAAGGCCTGCTGAACGCTCCTACTGTGTTTACCTTCAATGGGGGGAACAATGCCTTTAAGGAGCAGGGGGCAAGTACTGATGTTGCACTTAAGTGCCTCTCTGAGAAAAAAAAAAGAAAAGCACTTAATTCACAGTGAGTTTAAGAAAACAGTTTGTAGCAGTCTGGACTATAGGGGCTGGAGGGGCTGAAGAGGAGGCAGATGAAGGGGGAGAGGATAGATAGAAGACAAGAAACAGAGACTGTTGAGGTGTCAGGGAGATTTCTATAATGTCTTTATCGTTCTGTGACGGTGTTTTATTTCTTTTGTTAGAGGAATCCTCCAAGAAAAACCTTTGTGTGGAACTGAAAAAAGTCCACAGTAACAACACTGATAGTGGAGGGCAAATGTAGCTGACTACACTAGTAACACACGGTATGCTGTTTAATATAGTTGCTAATTGTCTTTATAAAATGGGATATCATGAAGGAACCAAATAGAAATCAACAGAGAAAAGTATTTAACAATATTTTGCCACAAATCTGAGGGTTGGGAACCGACTGAACCGACTGATGTACAGAGGAGAAGCGGATTATACTGCAGGTGTGTGTGGGAATTTTGATACCTTTCATTACACTATGAAATGAACCTATTGTATCTGTTGTGGGTCCAAGCTGATTCAGCTGCTGTTGTAGGACTATGAGGTTTTCAGTGGAGTATCCCTTTAAAACCTGCCTCTCATGCAACTGTTTTGATAATCGATTCATCTTTTTTAATCTAATTTATCAATGTAAAATAGCGCTTAGCTGCATCACTGACCTTTGCACTTGTTTTCTTGTTTACCTGCCAGAATCTCCAAGTAAAACTCATTCTGCACGTTGGAAGTCAATATATGAACCCAGAAGTGTCAAAACAATATGAGCTGCAACACATGCAAGACAAAACTTCCCTTAACACTATGAAAAAAATCATTTCAAGACTAAATTCACGCCCAGCCACACAAGGAGAAACTCTGTCCCTCGTGTTCTGCCTCATCACTGTCCCAGTCAGTGAGGTGCAGGTGTTTTATGTCTTCCAGCTGATGGGAAACACCTGCTGTCACATCGCTGATCAGGACTGTGGCCAAATGTGCAACCAACACCTGAAAGTTTCAGCTCATGGAGAGACGTCTGCCACAGGTGATTCAGTGTGACCTTACTCAGTGTGAGTTATGATGGTGGGGGGGTGGGGGGGTGGGGGGCTTCCCTTCACTGCTAAATGAGGACATCGCAGGATGTGATGAATCAAAACCTTGAGTGAAATAGAAAACATCCTCCTAAAAACTATGAATGGAATCTGCATTCACCAACAATGGATGAACCTGTTGCCAAGAGATTTTTCTTTCAGCATTTTTATCTCCCAACCAGTTAGTAAGAGGAAAAAACACAAGGATTTCTGGGTAATGAAGTCATTTGACTAACATTCCAAACTGCCACTGAAGAAAAATAACCAAATATGATCATCTAACTTTCTATAAGCCGCTGCACAACCACTTGTTGGCTTAAAGATGACCTAGATGTGACACAAAGGGCACATACAGTCCTGCAATGATTGATCTAATCGATAATCAGTGACAATCAAACTTTCCAAGATGCCAAAAAGGTCAGGAAATAACCCAGAATCCTATCCCCTCTTCCTGTAGCAGGCCTGAGTTGTTTAAGATCACCATCATCGATAACGCATGTCCAGCCAAATTCCCTTTGTTTGAGTCTTTCCAAAACATCACACATGGTGCACAGCAGAGGGAGGGAAAAAAAAATGCCAGTTTTTCCCTCATGCATCCAATCAATGGGGAGAATGGGAAATGGAGAATGTGAAAGGGTCACAACCCCGGGGATGGAAATAATCCCCCAGTTGCTACCGGGTATATGGTGTATAAACACTGCACTGGAAAAACATTAGTCTAAGTCTGAAGGTTTACACTGTTGTACCACAGTGCGCTTTGAGGTCTCATTGACAGAGGACATACAAATAGTATGAGTGTATGAGTAAAAAATATAGCTATAAACGACTGCTCAAAAAAAAAAAAAAGGCCATATTTCCAAATGTGGAAGGTCATTTGAATTCCTTCAAGTTATTAGATCTCACGCTTCTCATAGTGGAGAGATCGACTACTCAGCCAGGTGGTATGGTAAAGCCATCTCTCCAAGGGGTGAGAAAGTTCAAGCTAAGCATGAAAGCAATCTAGAGTTTAAAGTTTGGGAATGGAGCACCGAAGCACTATATTCTCTCATTAGCCCGACAGTAGAGTCTGCAGGAAAGCAGATTGCCATCTTCGCTGCAGGCAAAGCGAGAGAACATTTGATATTCCCATTTGGCCCGGGCAAAACCTTTAAGTTAACTTAGCTAACACGATTTTGCCAAGTAATCCTTGATTTCAATAATATGCGAGTTTGTCTCCAAATAACTGATTGCTGTATTGGATTTCAGTTTCAATATCTGCAGTGGTTGAAAAGGCATCAATAACAACTGTCAAAGGCATCCTGCTAATCTGGAAGTCTTATATCATTTCACATCAGGCATTTTTTGAAATGCAGTAACACAAAACACATTTATGAAGAGGAGAAAGAAGGTGGCACCTTTTTGGGTTTTTTTTTTCCTGCTCTGATGAAGTATGTGTGTCATCAAGCCTGTAATAACATGGCACTTTAAGCCCTGGTTAAAAATTTCAAAGCATATAGAATCACATTTGTTTTTTATTTAGGCCTTAGGCACCCAAAACTAAGTTTAGGGTTCCTACGCAACACTAGAGAATTTAACTCCATCTTTTTTTCTTTTTTTTTTGCAGAGCACAATGCAAACTCAGTGGACAGCTTAAGTTTCACTCTCTCTGCCCTCAGCGTCTTTTCACTGTGTCTTAAGAGGTCACCCAATTTTAATGGTCACTTATTGCCTGTGGAGCAGTTCCTGGTGGTATAAAGGTACCCCACAAGACCACCCCAGTGCCAAAACAGCCTCAGGCTCAAAGGCTCACAAGTAATACTGGCACTGATGATGCGTGCCTGCACTGGAAGACCATATGAATTACTCTCTTTTTCATTTCTACTTGAGACACTGAGGTAACCATCATGGGCTTTGAACCTGAAACAGCAGCCTTGAATGATTTATGTCTACAGTGGGGAAATTAAAATGGGTCTTTTTTTTTTTTTGATTTGTGCAGTTCATATCCGCTGATAAGAACATTTCTGTTCATGAGCGCACGAGAAGAGGTTGTGCAGAAGACATGCAGCGCTCATTTCCCTTTCCCAGACTGCTCAGATATTAGAGGAGGCATATTCAAGATGAATTGTTATGGCTAGTATGTTTTTGGAAATGGGGAACAATAAAGTTATCATGCCAAAGAACAAGGCCTTCTTACTCCTGTCCAAGAAAATTATGATTTAATATAACGCAGAGCCGTGCGTGAAAAAAGGAATTTAATTAATGAGCAGACAAATGCAAGAGGTGGCTCTGTTTTTTGTGTGACTTGGACAGTCTCACTCCCCCGTTTTTTCCACTTCAAACCTTGATCTCATTTCACTTATTCCATCCAAATGTCTCTAGTCAATGCCAGCGGGTGAGTTCATGCCCTCTCCTTGCCAAACAGATCAAATAGACCAATAGTACAAAATATAAGGTGGCTTTCCAGTACCTGTAGAGAATAGAAGAGTCAGCAGTACACTAACCTCAGCACGCTGTGTTCTGGGCTGGCTGGCGTCTGTCTCGATGGCGTACACATCCACGAGGTAGAGGTCGGAGCCTTGTTCTCGGTCCAGCTCTGCAGCCGTCTGTATCACTCCAGTGTTGCGGCCGATGGTGAAAAGGCGCCCCACGGCTTTCCCACCGCTGCGCACCGCCACGATGAAATACTCCACTTTGGTGGCGGAGCCGCGTGGGCTCGAAGCATCCAGGGAGATGACGTTGGTGCCCGGTGGCTGGCCCTCTTTGAGGATGGTGATGTATTTGGGCTGGGAGAAAACGGGCCCATCCATCCCTTGGAGGATGATGGTCAGCTCAGTTCTGGAGGTCTTGCGGTCGGTGCCGTGGTCAGTGGCCGACACCGTGAGGGTGTACATGAGTCGGGACGGTACCAGCTGGGAGGCCAGGCGAATATCTCCGCTGTACCTGTCCATGATGAAGGTGTCCGAGTCCCCTTCCACAAGCTCATACTCCACTTCCCCATTGGACCCCTCATCGGGGTCAAAAGCCACGACCGTTGTCAGGATGGAGCCGATGACTATGTTGGGCTCAGCCACAAGAGCATTCTGGGATACAAAAGTGGGAACGTTATCATTCAGGTCTGTGACCCATATTGTGACATTTTTCAGGGCAAAGCGGCGGAATTCAACAGGAACCGCCTGATCCGTGGCCTTGACTGTCAGCTCGAACAGATTGGAGAATTCCCTGTCGATTTCCTTGTTGGTGTATATGAGCCCGGAGCTCGAGTCAATGCTGAAGTGGCTCCCCCGAGGAATCTGCTGAACTATGGAGTACTCCAGCTGCCCGTTGATGTCTGCATCTGTATCGTGAGCTGTGATGGTCATGACTGAGGCTGAGATAGGAAGGTTTTCAGGGATGGATTTGAAAATGTCACCAGGAGTAAATATGGGAGGGTTATCGTTAAAATCCCTGACGTGAATGACAACAGGAATGGATGAGGAGCGGGGCGGTCTGCCATTGTCCTTTGCAGTGATGTTGAGTTTGTAAAACGACTGAGTTTCATAGTCCAGCCGTTTAACCAAAAAGATGCTGCCAGTGTTGGGGCTGATGCTGAACGTGCCGTGGTTGTTTGTGGCCGTGATGCTGTACGTTATGTCTGCGTTTTGACCTGAATCTGCATCAGTGGCGGTCACAGAGGCCACCAGCTCTCCTATCCTCATGTTCTCTAACACGTCCACAGACAATGAGGATTTAGGAAAGGAGGGGGAGTTGTCATTCTCATCCAGGATGCTAATGCTAAGCATGCAAGAGGAGGACAGGGGCACAGCTCCAGCATCAACAGCTATTATTTTCAAAGAATAGGAGGATGTAGATTCATAGTCCAGCTTTCCAACTAACGTAACCTGTCCAGAGCTGCTATCAATAGTGAACTGTCTCTCCTCGTTGCCCTCGGCGACGTGATAACGCACCAATCCGTTTTTGTTCTCATCCACATCAGAGGCTGAGACTCTCAGCAACTGTGTCATGTTCTGAGCCGACTCCGAGATGGAGGCCTGGTAAATGTCTTTGGTGAATTTAGGCGGGTTGTCGTTGATGTCTTGAATGTAAACTTGCACTTTGGCCTGGTCTCTGAGGGGCTTAGGGAGACCCTGGTCTGACGAGACGACCACGAAGCTGAACACGGCGGCGCCTCTTTGTCTCATGAGCAACTCGCGGTCCAGCTGCAGCGTGCTGGTCAACTCCCCCGTGATGGCGTTCAGCTCAAAGTTGGGCTGCGGAGTCTCAAACGTGTATCTGATCTCACTGTTTGGGCCAAAGTCTTTATCCTCAGCGAAAACTCGTCCGACCAGCGACCCCCTCTTCTGCTCTTCCTCAAATCGAAACACATAATTGGTGCTGTTAAAAAGAGGACGGTTGTCGTTTACATCATCTAGAATCACACTGACGTTGACGGTGGCGCTTAGTGGCTCAACGGCTCTGTCTTTGGCCACAACCACTAAGTTGTATCTGTCCTGTATCTCTCTGTCCAGCTCTGCTTTGATGTACAACTGTCCGTCTGGAAAAATGCCAAACCCATCACCTGTGTTGCCACCGGCGATGTCATACATAATCTCCCCATTAAGACCAGAGTCTTTGTCGGTGGCCTCCACTTTGAAAAAGCGGCTGTTGACAGGTTCAGACTCCAGGATGATGACCTCATAAGAAAGCTGATCAAACACCGGCGAGTTGTCGTTCACGTCATAAACACTGACGATGAGGACGAGGCTGGAGGTGTGCTGGGGGACCCCCATGTCTGATGCCATGACCTCCACCTCATAAGAGCTTGTGGTGACCTCCAGCGGCCCAGTCAGTGTGATGAGGCCGTGCTTCTCATGAATATGAAACAGGCCCTTGGGGTTTTGTTTGAGGCTGTAGACCACCATGCCGTTTGTGCCTTCATCAGGATCTGAAGCTTTGGCCTGGAATATGACGTGACCTGTGCTCCAGTTTTCCACTGCGCTCACATGCTCCACAGCGTGAATAAAATGAGGAGCGTTATCATTTAAGTCCTTCACAGTGATGTTAACAAAAGCCTCTCCTGTGATCTCCCCAGCTCTGGCTACAACTTTCAGCTGATAAAACCCCTGCTCCTCTCTGTCTATCTGGCTCGAGGCTGTGATCTGACCCTCGCTGTTTACAGCAAAAAGCCCCCTCTGGTCCCCCGAGGTGATCAGATATGAAATGTTTGTGTTCAAATCTACAGTGGTGGCTGACACTGTCCCTATCGCTGTGCCTGTGCCGACATTTTCAAACATGACAAAGCTGTAGGCTTTCTGGCTGAAGACTGGAGGGTTGTCCTGTGTGTCTATGACAGTTACAGTCACAATGGCTTGGGTGTGTGAGCGCAGGCCGCCGCCATCTGCTGCTGTCACCTGCAGCTGGTAAGCAGTTTTCTCCTCTCTATCCAGGGGCACAAGCGTGGTGATTTTCCCCGTGTTGCTATTAATGCGGAATTTGGAAGCATCTCCAGCTGTAATTATATACTTGACTGTGCCATTTCGACCCAAATCGGGGTCTGTGGCTGAAACGGTGGTTACATAAGAGCCCGAGGGCTCGTTCTCTTTCACATTGGCAAAATACTGCACAGGGTAGAAAACCGGCCTATTGTCATTGATATCCTTCAGTGTGATGTTGACTTTTCCTACGGAGTGCAAAGGGGGGCTGCCTGCGTCTGCTGCCTGGATGTGGAGTAAGTAGGAGGCCTGGTCCTCCCTGTCTAGCTCCACGGCTGTGCTTAATCGCCCTGACATGGCATCCAGGCGAAACAGCTCCTGGACACTGGCTGGAGTCTCTGCATCAAATGAGAACCGGATAGTTCCGTTGGCCCCGAGGTCGTCATCTGAGGCAGACAGCACCACCAGCTCAGTGCCAGCAGGAGCGTGCTCCACCAGGGAAACATGATATGTGCTCTGTGTAAATGTGGGCACTTGGTCATTCACATCAGTGATGTTGACTATCAGCTTAGTGTAAGAAATCTTGGGCTGCAGCCCCTGGTCTTTGGCACTAATGTTGAGCACAATTTCAGATGCTATTTCTCTATCCAGCAAAGCGGCGCTGGTAACCAGACCACTGTTTTCACTGATGGAGAACCAGCCCAAAGCGTTTCCAGACACCAGGGAGTAGCGCAGGTTGGCATTCTGCCCAGAGTCACCATCTGTTGCAGAAACCCCTTTAATGTAGCTGCCTTTTGGTATGTCTTCACTGATATCTACTCTGTACAGTGTTTCCTGAAATATGGGTGGGTGATCATTGATATCATTCACAAAAATAACCAGACTGGCAAAGGAGGAGCGAGCCATGGGCTTGCCATTGTCTGACACAGACACAGTCAGGTTGTAAGAGGAGATTCTCTCTCTGTCTAACACACTGGCTACTTTGATCAGACTCAAATTGGGCACAGAGGACGTGTGCACTTCAAAGTGTCTCTGCTCGTTGCCTCCTAAGATTGAAACGGATATGTTTCCATTAGCTGTGGGGGAGTCTGAATCGGAGACGGTGAGTAGAGCCACGACCGTGCCAATCTGTGCATTTTCATCAACAGAGGCAAATTTAGAAGTAGTGGGAAAATACCTGAACTTCACCACGGGGTCGTTATCATTCACATCTAAAAGTTTTATTGTGGCTTCTGTTCTGCCGGACAGAGCAGGAACCCCGTTATCTACTGCATGGATAGTCAGAGAATACTCCTTCTTACTCTCATAATCCAAACCCTCTTTTATAATAATAGTACCTGCTTTAGGGTCAATTTGAAAAGGCGTCCCCTCGTCTAAAAAGTACCTGATTTCAGCATTGGCTCCCTCATCCTGATCTGATGCTGTAATCTGCAAAATACTGGAACCTACTGCTGCATCTTCAAAAACACTGGTTTGATACTGGTCTTGCTCAAACATGGGGGGGTTGTCATTTATGTCTTGAATAGTGACGTTTACTTGCAAGTAGCCAAACTTTTTCGGGTCTCCTTTGTCCTCCACTTCAATCAGGAGCTGGTAGAAGGGAGTAACTTCCCTGTCCAAGCCTCCAGTTGAAACAAGGTGCAAGAATGCCCCCTCTCCACTAGGATTGACTGTAATATCCAAGCGGAATTTCCTCTGCTCGTTGCCTTTCACTATTCTGTACGTGGTGTGATCTACTCCGTTACTTCCAATGTCTGAATCAGTGGCAGTGTCCAGGATCACTTGCCTGCCGCTGCTGGCGTCCTCCTTAAAAGACACGACAATTGACGCGTCTGGAAACACCGGGGAGTTATCGTTAATATCCAAAACTACTATCCTGACCTCGGTGGGGTACGTGGGCTGGCTGGACAGCACCACGACGTTGATGACATCACTTTGCAAAAGCTCTCTGTCAATCACCGACGAGGTGTAAATGACTCCCGTGGTGCCGTTAATTGCAAAAAGTTTGTGGTTCTCGCTGAAGCGGTACGTGAAGCTCGGCTTGGTCTCTATCGTGCCCACGTAGGTGCCGATGGGCTGCTCCTCCAGGACCTGAAACTCTTGACGGACTTGGCTGGATGCTGAGTACTGCGACAGAGTCCATAACATCAGTAAAATCAAATGAAACCGGCCAAAACCCATACCTGTGAGCGCCATGGTCAGTTAGCCAGTCCACCTTTCTCAGACAGAGTCCATGCCTATGATGCATCAACTTTACTGAGGTCGGCCAAGACTCTAAAGCATTGTATTCCAACAAAAGTGCCGTGAAAACTCAATGGGAAACACAGCAGCAGCTCTTTCCACACTTCTTCAGTGTCCCCAAAGTGCTCCAGAAGTGTTCCTGTTTTATCCTGCGCAGCGCACTGTTTCAGCGCAACAATGTCATCTGAATGGAGAGAATGATTCCTGCAGATCAGGGAAGTTTCATTTCAACTCCTCAAACAGCATTCTCAGAGCGGAATCTCACAATTCCTAGAAAGGCAAAAACAAAACAAAAGTTCCTCACTCCTTGGAGATGCGTACAGAAAAAAAAAAAAAAAAAGTTTATCCAAAGTTTGGGCGCAAGTCAGCGGTGTGGAGTGTGTGCAGGCGGCTGAGCTTATACGCACCGTCCCGTGGAATAACGGTGCAGGCGCTTCAGTCATATTGTGCTCAGGAGTCCCAGTAAGTTAGGACAAAGCTGGAGTTCGGCAAACTCCCTCCCATCGCCGATCCCATTGGATAGCGGCGCTCCTGCCCGCCCTCCCACCGCCTTTCTCTCCCTCTATTGTGCAGCGCAGCCCGTTGTCCCCGCTTGTGGAAGAGGATGTCAATCAAATTAGACAGGTAACGATGCCTCGAGTGCTGCTAATTACCTGCATAACAGACGAGGTGTTAAAACAGTGTGCAGGAGAGGAAAGCAGAGTTCCTACTGAAATAAAGAAACACAGTATTGTGATCATGTGATTGAAATACTACAAAAAATATGTAAGCATACTCATAATAAAGTCATATTACAAATACTGGTGATATATGTTGTAAAACTCAGCAAAAATGTGAAAAGGTTACTTTAAAAACACATTTGAATACTAAAAAGTCCTATCTGAAATATTATTTAGTATTATAATAATACCATAAAAGATAAATATCTATCTTTCATATACATATATATAGATATATATAGATATGATAAAGGCTAGATCAATAAATTAAAGATATACTGTATACCCCTCTGTACAAGTTGCAATAGAGGCAGTACTATAATGATTTGGTGGTTAATTATTAAATAAAATTATATAAAATTATACATTATTATATAATCTCTTATATATATATATATATATATATATATAGAGAGAGAGAGAGAGAGAGAGAGAGAGAGAGAGAGAGAGAGCCTATATTCCAATGATAATTATGTGGCTAATAAAGCCTCATGTTGATTCCAGAGGTCGTCCCATCAAGTTCTTAACTGTGGGTAAATAGTTCCATCTAGTGGTTAAATCATGGTATTACTACAGTTCACTAAAGCTTTGTGAAGAGCAGCAGACAAATGTTTAAACACATGTAACTTTGGCACAGTGTCACCAAAATTTAAATTGAGTATTAGGCTAGTCATTTTTAGACTTTGATGTGCTTGTTTTATTTTTTTTTTCATGCAACCATACACACATGTAAAATGATGTAAGCACACATCTGTCAGGAAACAAAATCATATACCAGAATTAGAGTAGAACTTCTCTGGTTAAGGTTATTTATTTATAAATCTACTTATGTCAAAGCAGTAGTTCATCCTGCCTGTAATGACAGATGAGATCATCCATAACATCAATGCACTGATGATAATTTTGCAACAGAAGCGTCAACACGGGATAGATGCTGTTTCTATGACCCAAAACTACAACCCCAACTAGCATGGACAACAAACCATCACATCCTTTCAGATTCACATTCAATGGCAGCTGTTTTTGATTTTAGAAGTGAAGCAGAGATCTCAGTAGACCTATTCTCCGTGACATCTCCCAGATGTACGTTCTGTGAGAACCAGTTATTAAATGTTCTAAAAAGCCAAGAATATGAAAGCTAATTTTTCCAACTTCATTGGCTCCATGTTGAGTGAAATTTAAATATATAATGCAGAAGAGACATTTAGAGCTGGAACGATGTAAAGACAAAATTATATGTTGGTCAAAACAGTATTTGGACAAGTTAAGGATTACAATTAAATAAATTATAGACAATCTGGCCTGCAGCATTTGTGCATTTTTTATATTTTGTGATCACTTTAATTACATGCTTTTTTTTCTACCATTATTTATGCTAATCTAAATTTAGCTTTATGTAAGTTTTTTTTATAAATATATAATCACATCACTCTTAACTCTGTAAATTGAGTTCCATAAGATTTAAAACTTAAATTAATAAAAAAAAAACATTTAGCTACTTTCCATTTGATGAATAGAACATTTTCACATTGGCATACTCTTACTTGTAATGCACTACCAACATTATCATCTAAGCAAATAATATGGTTTCATAGACAGTCTTAGATCTTGTTCACCAGTATCAACTTTATAGTTTCAATTCTATGAAGTAAGAAAAGGCAGATTATGTCACTAATTTCAAGAAAATACTTGAATCAAATTCAACAAACAACCAAAAAAAAAAACACTTCAGTCACTTCTTCTTCTTCTTCTTTTCCAAAGTCCTTGCATGTGCACATTAATTGTTCTCACTTCTTTGATTGCTCAGTGGGGAAAATACACAATCACATAGAAACTGATCATTTCTATATTTCATAGGCTCTGAGAAGAGGTTGGGTTCAAACAAGTTCATCGAAAAGTCTGATTGCAGAGGGAAGAACTGTTTGAATTTCTGTGTGGATGATCTAGGAAATAACCCCTGCTGCTGAACTCCTGCGCTGCACTTCATCTGTCCTATGAAATAACATTACAGAGGATAATTACAACCCTCCTGGTTTTGAGAGACGTAAATGTTTATTCAGGTTTGGTATTTGACAATTTGTGGCTTCCGTAATCAGGCTGTTGGCTGCCTGGACGTTAAGTAGGACATGAGTCAACTAATGTAATTGAATTACAGAGTGGGCTGGACTGGTGGTAGCTGCTCAGCCGGCGTAGCCTGACACAGATTCAATGTTTTGGTAGCAGACAGAGCATCAAAGTAGATTACTTCCTCACAGGAGACATTTAGCTAACCTGATTACTCTGGTTAAGCCTGGAGCTCTCAGGATGCTTTTGATATAAATATCAAGTTGTTGTTATGTTTGAGCTAATTCCCCGATGCCTGACTGAAGCTTTCTAGTGCTGTCACTGATCCGAGTATTAATTCTGACGTGGAGGAGATGCTGATGCAACTGCACTGAAACACATACAGTAGCAAAACGCTACAGTTTGTAAAGCTGTCTATATATGAGTTCTGCTATCATGTCATCATCAAAATGCTGCGATAGTTAAAGTTGACATTGGACTTTTCCTCTTTTGGTGTGCATCAAATACGTGTCAGGGTGGATTCATGTCATAATTGTGTGGTTTTACTCAACGTCACTATTCTCATCTGTGGCTCTTTGTGAGAGCTATTTTACTTCCTTCCTCGTAAGACCTGTGCTTGTCTCAGGACTTGAAACTGGTTAAGTCTGTTGGTGTGACCATCACCCCGACACTTTGGTAAAGAAACAGATGACTTTCATGGTCCCCAGAGTAGGATTCGGTGACTCCTCTGACCCTTCATCTGGTGCTACCATGAGCTCTAAATTTCCACTTATCAAACACTGTGGTCCATCAGAAGGGTATTTTTGGTGTTTTTGGTGCTGCCTAAACTTTCCTCTAGTGCCACAGTCAGACAAATGTTCCAATGTTCCAATGTTCAAATGCTCTTGACCACAAAAACTAACAAAACCATATGGGCTATGGGATTTCATGCTCATCCTCTGGGCAAAATCCTCCTATGCCACCCTGTGGCAGAAATGTGAACTAGTCTATGCACTCAAGACACTTGATAATTTAACAGACAGGTTAACATGGGATATTCTAATCACGTACGTGCACCCAATGGGATACACTGTTTTTGATTTGAATGACCCACTGGTCTTTCGTCAAGGACAAACCTTTTAAATGTTTTATTTTATCTGAGCTCCCTTGCAGCCTACAGACTACTCTAGTGCAGCCTCAACCTTTAAGCAAGTTTATTTTTATTTCGGTTTGAGTAAAGTTATGTTATAAAGGTAAAAAAAAACTAAAGCACAAACAAGCCCACCAACCACCAACTTTACTACATATACACATATGGTGCAATTTTGGGGTTCAATGTCGTACTCAAGGAAAATTCAACACTTCAACTATCAAGTCTGCACTGGATGGTCAAGCTTCTCTACCACCTGAGGACAGCTGCCTACTCATAAAGGTTTGGTCATGTCAATTCTACAAAAATTTGATTCAGGCAATGTTCTCTGCTGTGATTGTGGTTCAGGCTGATCAAATGGGGTCTATAACCATTTGATCAGCCTGAACCACAAACCTTCATTTTTTGTTGATGATTCTGGAAAATTCCCTGAGGCCAAGCAGAAATTTGAACGCAAAACAAGTTTATGAGGATGATAAACTGAAAGTGAAATGAGATTTTCTTTGGCTCTGTTGATAACCAAACATGTGGAGCAGGCAGACAAGACGTCAGATAGAAAAGTGAAATCCCCTCAATAAGATTACTTCAGACCATCAAAGGCTGTTTCCTCCACTCTAAAAAAGCTCAGCGCAAGTACAGTGCCTACTCTCATAAAATCCATCAACATATTGTAAAGTCAAAGCTCGGTCATAAAGATCAAATGCAGGAGTCAATGAGAAGATGAAGGGCTGCAGTAATCCAAAGCAGCCATTCATGCACCGTGTTCTGTCTCCTGTGAAGTGCAGGGAAATGGGATCTGACCTGAATGAACTGATGCAAAAAAAAAAAAAGACAATCAAGTTTGAAATTTAACTTGAGTTCAATTAAATACGGGGACAGACGATGCGATGCTAATCATCGTCTTTTCATTCAGTGGCACTTGAGCACAGTTTTCAAGGTCACAGTTCTCATCCTTCAAGGGTCATGGAGAAATGCTGTTGAGGAGGAAGGTAAATTGGTCCTTTTTTTTTTTTTCCTTTTTTTTTTTTTTTTACAAGCGAATCATTGGTTTCAGTCTCAGGCAACAGGAGTTGAGTTGAATAGGCTTTTAAAAAGTGAGCTACAAAAAGGTTATTGTATGCCTCGGGGTAGTGAGAGCCAGCAAAACAACGCTGCCCTCTTCTCTAATAACGAGTGTGTGAACGGCCAAGCATTAATGCTGACAGTGGATCTATTGCACGTCTGTATTTGTTTAACATGCTTCTGGGTTTAAAATTGTCGTCCTGGTTTTTCTGCAGCAGTTTTCCCAGCGACCCCTTGTTGCCGAGTCTAATGTGAGACCCTGCTGTTTCCTAGCGTGCTCGCCTTCTCCCAGTTTCCATCTTCCCCTCTATGCTCACGCTGAGGAAATTTCAGCGTGAGGAAATAAATATCAATCAGTAAACTCCACTGTTGGGTGTACATGAGATGGGCGTTGTTGGAGATATCATTTGCACTGGCATTTGCCAAACAAACCAAACACTCATTCATTTCTGGGGCGGAGGGCCGAAATATCGCAGCCATGTTGAAATGTTGAAATGTTGAAATGTCCGGTTACGGTATACAAATGTTCGGATGAAATATACATTTTCATGTTAGAGTGAGTCAGAAGCAGGAAAAGGGCGGGATGATGACGACATGTGATGGAGTGGCTGACCCATCCTGGCACTTAAAAACCACAGCTAACTCCCTAATGAGGCTCCCAGTACTGTATGGATTAATGTCTAGCCTGATGACATTAAGTTTAATCACTTTACACTTGGTGACAGTTGAGACAGATAAATGCACTGTATGGCCAGAAGTATGGGGACGTCCCTGTCTATTAGTTGTGTGCTTTTTTCCCCCCAGGTCTGAGTGGAAGAACTTGAGTGCTCAACCCCTCCCATCACCTTCAGAACGAACTGTTGAGAGCCAGACATATCATTCAACATCAGTGTCCAAACTTACTAATGGCTCTTTTCGGCCAAAGTAGTTCCAGGAACTGTGGAAGCAGAGGAACAAAATTCAGGAATTAAAAGTTGTTCCTTCTCTCTCTCTCTCTCTCTCTCTCTCTCTCTCTCTCTCTCACACACACACACACTTTCTCTCTTTATCTCAATCTTTTTTTAATTAATCACTTGAATATATATACTGCTCCTCTCTGCTTTATAGAGCTTTATAGTGAGTTCCAGCTCATTGTTTAGCTGTGGGGCCTGTAATTTTACCGTTCTGGTTCACTCTGGCCACTCTCACAGCATTGTTTCTGCCTGCAGCTGGCAGCTGTTTCCAGCCACAGTTAGCAACCAGCTGATGAAAACAGAGGAAGATTTAGCTACTGAAGAGCCAGATATTTACCTCATGAGTTGATAAAGGCCAAAAAAAAGAAAAAGCTAAAAGGAGCGTGAATACTGGTTCTGCATTCGCCACTTGGCCAGAAACTCGGCTCCAACTGAATGTTAATGTTTCTCTGTAACTGCGTGTAAATAAGCAGATGTTTGCTGACAAGTTTGCCTTATCAACTTCAAAGGTGATGACATTATGTTCACAACTTGTTTCCGCTGACCGTCAGCTACTACCGGTTTATAGCTGGAATTCAACAACATAGCCAAATATTGTTTTTAACATTAATAAACAACATGAAAGATCCACCCTCATCCTAATATTAATACTAGTGGTGGCCAGTACTTCTTCATTTTGTGAATGAAGTGATGCAAAAGTTGTAACAGCTGTAGCATCTGTGTTTAACCAATCAGCTCCACCTTGATAGTTCCTAAAACATCAGACAGTCCTTTGCCTTGAGCAAGGATTTTTTTCTACCTGCAACTATCACAAAGGAACTAAATTTAGTCCCTGGTTCATTCAGATGAAAGGCAGGTAAAGTTAATTAATTCTTTGTCCACTTAATAATGTTCATGTGGTGGACATGTCCTGTAATGCTGTTGTGGCTCAAAGCGGATGAATCCCTTAATAACAGAAAATAGGAAAAGGCATCTAGATGAGCCACTTTGATTTACAAAGCCAGAATGTCTTGGGTTTTTTTGTTTTTTCTTTTGAATAGCTCTTAAATTGTATTTACTTATGTTTTGGAAAATATCATTAATGCAATACAAAAAGCAGGTCAATTGGTAGTGGGTCAATTATCAGTTCTGTACAGTAAATTTAGCAAAGACGCCGGAGATTAAGTGATAATGTGACATCATACCATATCTTACCACAACCTAACACAATTAATACGAACTATATCATCATTACAAACTGGATGGATGAATATTAGGAAAAAAAGAGGAAGAGCTGAGGAAAAGGAGTAAATGCCTGCCGCTCTACATACGATACCGTAGCTCACCCACAGGTGTCACTGTAGTATCATTAAAACAACCTCACCTCTGATAAGCACTCCACAGTAACAGTGACGGCATTGCAGAATTAGATATTTGTTGCATTTTTTCACCCCCAAAAAGTGTTTATTCCTCAGGACACAGGGCTGTTTATAGCAGAGTCATGCTGATGGAAATCTGGAAAACTCTAAAATATTTTTGAGAGAGTCCAGAGGGGAATGGCCAGTTCTGCCTTTTCATCTCACAACCCCCTTAGTGATGCCAAAATGTTTCCCCACAGACACAGACACTATAACTGTTAATTAAGCAAGTAATTTCCTAATTAGGGTATCAACAAAGAAAAGGCATGTGTCATACAAAAAAATTAGCCTGGTTCATATGCAAGTTATGTGTTTTGTTTATTTTCACATCATGTCGCTGCTTTGACTAAGTGGAAGCATATAGCCATATGCTTACATGAAAATGTTGCAGAATAGTCCCTAATTAAAAGTAAATATGATAAGCCTTATGAAACATGACTCATTTAAATTTTGTTTTCATATTCCAGACATCAAAACCCACACAGCAAACATTTATGCACTGAAAAAATTTTAGTTTGAAGGCCTACACCAACACATTCCAGTCCAAAATAGCATTTAAATTAAGATTTAGGTGGCATCTGTTGTTGCCATCGGCCAATAAAATGAATGTCTTTTATGAAAAGGTATCTAAATATCTTCCTGATGTCAGCTGAGAACAGTTGCCTGAGTTGTTATCATATTAATTTTCACTGCGCTATTGTTATGAAATGCTTCCCACATCCTCTGATGCAGGATACACAAAGCAAACAATCTAAAGTAATTGAAGTCATTTCAATAACAATCTGACCTTTGATAGATACAGATGAAGATCATTCCACTGAGCAACTTCCGTATACACACACTGCAAATTGCTTTGCTCATGCAGTTGATCCTGGTTGAAGATAAGAAAATGAAGAGGACTGTGCTCTTTGATTCCTTTGAAACTAATACGAAACTCTACACTGAGGCTGCAGAGGAGTGAGGCGGACAGTGACAAATTGCAGCGAGTGGAGTGTGGTACTGTTCATTAGACCCCTTATCCCATTTCACACTTGCACTGGACCCCATTTTTTTGGATGCCCTTTCAAAGCACAGTCATGAGGTTTAAGAGTGTGGCTGAGTTTCTACAAACGCCCTGAGGTGCAAAAGACAAATTTATACAAGACAATTGTTAAATCTTTAGTGGTTTTGTTTTTCCTTGTCTCACAGCATTAGAGTTTTAGAGATACAAACAATGAATTTTACAGCAGCTTATGTCTGGAAGAGAAAGTCACCTCTTGTGTGTTAAGGTTTTAGTGTGGCTGCAGGTAGCAGCTGTAGCTATGACCTCAGAAATTAACTACACACCAGGGCTACAGCGGCCTCAGAGATATTGTACAATGTTGGGACCACAAGAGGTGTGATTGGTCAACACGGGCTCCTCTACATGTCTCCCAAACTGGTGGAAAATTTTTGAATCTGAAACAACACTTTAACCACTTTTCACAAGCAAGCCAGATAAACTATATGGCAAGCCAGCTAATACTCGTGCTAACTGGGAAAGTAGCTAAATGTAACTGCTGAATCCAAACAATCAATAACTGGTATCAAATAAAGGCAAAATCTTTTTCCAGAACTTCCAAAGAATTTTCCTTCGGACCTTCTCCTTTGCAGCGCAATGACATAATTGGTTCTGATACAGCTAGCAAACTGCCACCATCTGTTTGTCCTCCATCTTGAATCTCTGTTGATGTTGGGGAAATTTTTTTAGTTTAAATAAAGACATTTTCAACTTGCACAGATGTTGGCTATCTTTACCCCAAATTGCAACTGTGTATAAACCTGAAGCCAGAGGAAGAGTCGCTTCAGTTTCTACTAGCTAACAGTTAAGCTAAGCTCACTGGTGAGAAAATGAACTGACCATTAATTAAAGTGACTCCAAATGAACTTAAAAAGGGTTGACCTTTGCCTTTTTCCTTATGTATTTATCTTTTTTCTACATCAGAACACCCCCTGTAGATTATTTTCAGATAACAAGACCTTGTTGTGAACTCACTTACTTATTTTGACTGAATTATGCAATGCAAATATAAATTTATTACCTGCTAACACTTGGTAAAACGTTACAGTTTTTCCCTTTATACCTGCGAAGTCCTTCTACTACTAAAGTGTTAAGGATGTACCTCATATCATAAAGTAGGTCCCTTGTCACAAATAAAGGTAATGACTTGGCAAGAACTGAAATGAAGGTATTATGTACCTCATCAGTAGAGGCACCATTTTCAAAAGCCATGAAAATATTCCATTTGCAGGAAACTGTACTTAGGAGGGTTTATGATGTTGGTTTAATGACACATTCTAATAAGAGATCTGAACGCCACACTGGATGTGTTGTCAGACTGATGACATCTTGGGTTAAGTACTATGCTCAGGTAATTCACTTGAGCTTGGCCCCGATTGCCCTTTCCTGTGAGTTCACATCAGAATTATCCTCAGGACTATTGCACTGCTTTGCGTGGAGTGATGGATCAATACATGTCGTCTTGATTTCAGATAATACAGTGTTTCCTCCAGGACTTGGCTTGCTTTAATGTGTTTTACTGATGAAATAATCTTCACTAAAAAGCACAAAAGCAATTTCTGCAATTATATTTTAACACTACACTTGATGACTATAGCATCATTGTAGAGGCTTATGGGAGGATTATGGTTATGGCTGAGTAACCTTTTCCTGCTGTTACATCAAGAAACACTGTCTAATTGTTAACACTGTACATGCTCTCAGTGATGGTACTGTGCTCGGGAACAACTGTGAGGCACTTGGTCTTTACTCAGAGCATTCGCTACATTTTAAATGGAAATTTTTGATTCTACTCACTATATTTTGTGTTACTGATGTTGCAGAGTATTTATTTAATTAGCTCCAACTCCACCAAATACAACATTAAAATGCTGTTTACAAAGCATCAGTAATAATAACAATTCCAAATAATAATAAAACACCAACAGGGACCATTCATAAAGATTACATGTTCTTTGATAATTAAACATTTTGCTGATTTTATTTAAGCAGCATAAAGTGACATTTTTGGCCTTTTCATGGCAGCAAATACAGTTGAAAGCATTATTTATTTATTTTTTTACTGAAAAATGCTGCTGTGGCTGGAAACAGGGTTGATGAGAGCAGGATTAAGGGTAAAAGACCATGAATCAAAATAGGCTAAATAGCATAATCTGGAGGGAAACTGCAAATGCTGGGTGGAAATTATCTGTGGGTACCATACTGTAGTCAATTGAGCAATTTTTAATATTAAAATATTGATTAGAGAAGTTTTGAATGCAGGACTTTTCCCTGAAATAAACTTAAATGACAACAAGCTGCAAACACAACATTGCCACACTATCCATCATACAGCCCGCTGGCCCATGTCGGGACCAGTAGAAAGTTCTGGATGTGTTCTGACAGAGTAAACACGTTTCTCAATGGAGACAGGCTGTGCCTCGTTAGATCAGTCAAAGTCTCTAAATTCAAATATTCAGTTCATTTTGCGCTAACCATAAGCACATAAATGACTGCCTACCTTTTAGACGAACTGCTTTTCTCTCTCCATTCCAAAAAATCAAAGGGGTTTCCTATAAAAGTATTCCAGGTTATGTCATGAGAAGTCCAAAACAGACGACTGAGCATTTGTACCCCACTTTTCCCTCACTTCTCCTCTTTCTCTCTCCATCTCTGCATTTGTGTCAGTGTTAGCGGGTCTGCTATTGTTTGTTAGCTTCCTGGCTACAAAATGGAGGCCTCCCTGTAAACATGGGGACAGATTTCACTACAGGGGAGTCGGGAGAAGACAGCAAGCGTAACTGTGCGTAAGACGTAATGACGTCTCCGTTGGAAAAGCCTGTTTTTTTTTCACAGCTTTTCTGAATGACGCTAGCTTGTAGACGTCTCCCCTGACCAATCAGAGCAAACTATGGGGGTTGGGCACTTCAGAGACAAGGCCAATAGGCTTTGAGAGGTGTGACTCAGACAAGGATCAGCTCTGTTTTGAATGGTTCCAAAGGCATCAAAATGCTTCAGTATGTTTTCTATTATTTCATTTTAAAGAGTTAAAGCACATTTCTCCCAGTTTTCCTTTTGGGGAGGTTTATGGACGCCAGTGAAAAAATGAACTATAAAGGCCTCCTAAACTAAACTATTAAGCCTAGAGGCCTTGAGGCTTCACAGAGCAGTTTTTGACAAGATTTAGAAGTATTGTGGAGCTTTTACATCGTTCTTGTATAAAGTTTATTCTATTGGTAGTTATATAATATGACTTTTTTTACAGGCGAGGACTGGAAAATACAAAAAAATACCATATATGAGCTGATGTTGTAGTCACATGCAAAACAAGCACATTTTCAGAAACAAGGATATGTTACCTTTCAAATGCATTTTGGCCTTAAAGTTCTTCTGTTTTAAGCTTATTACATTTACATATGCAAATTGATGCAAATTAGTTTTAAAACAGTTTGGCTCTAAGACTTTATGTGTTAGCATATAGCTGCCTACTTACCTGCATCCTGCAGACACAGACCAACATTCTTATTCATTTGGAATCATGTTTTTGTGCACCTGATGAATGCAAGGCCAATTCTCATTCTCTTTTTAGCTCTGTTTTTGGTCTCCACCAACTCCTGAGGAAAATATCTGGCTCTCTAGCTGCCAAAGGCTCCACTATGTTCAACATGCAGTTGCTAGGTTTGTTAGTCTGCTGGTTAGTGCTGGAAAGTTAGTGTACAGTGGGTTTATCTGAGTTTTTTTGCTGAAAATAGTGTTGACAAGAATGGTGACAGTGGGTTCACTGCACTGTAAAACCACAACGATAAGCTGAAACAAGAGAAAACCCCCTGTATAGAGCTGACAGGAATCTGCAGAGTCAGGTGAAAGTTCTCAGTGACCTCTATCTCATTACACATTTGATCCAATGTTAAGGCAAAGCTATTGATTAGTGCAGCTTTAAGTGAAGAACCTGAGCACTTCTTCACCACTGCATGCTGTACAGTCTATAGTAAGACAGATGCATCACGCGGCAACGATTATACAGCGCTTATCTATTTACTCGGATGTGAAGCATGCAGCTCTGTACAGTCAAGTATGTCATCCTCTGTGGCCATGTGAGAGCTGTGTATCATTCACAGATAAAAGCCTGAAGCTGTCCGAGGAGAAGTGTGTAAATCTTCTACTGTACTGTACATTGAGCCACCTCTTAAAAAATGCCTCCTGCAGTTTTATTATTACCAGGGGATAGATTTCATGTTTGTCAAGGCAGAAAATAATAGCTTTGAAAGTGTTACGTTCATCCATGAAAAATGTGAAAAAGAAAAGCTTGGTCTGTTAAAATGTGCTGACTGTGGGTGAGTGCCTGCTCTACCTCCCATAAGGGAGAGGAGATCCCTTGATTTGTGTCCCTCGATTAAGTGATCACATATCATAAATGGTGTCGTGGTGGGGGGAGAAAAAAATAGAGGAGAGGTGCAGATGGATCCCTGAGGCACCCCATTAAGCAAAGTTTAACATTGTAAGCATTTCTTGAGTTACACCAGTATCAAATGCACTGCCGTCTATGAAGTGCCTGGGGATACACTTTTAAAGTATGAATAAAAAGGTACATTCAGACTCAGGCCTTGAGCTATTGCTTGAAAAAATGTTGAATAAGGATAAAAATCTATTTATAACATCACTTTTACCATGCTCAGTATGAAGCAAAATAAACATCCATCTCCTGTAAGATAAGGTAGAAACAACCCCTCGGACAGAGAGCTCTGTTTAGCCAGCTTAAAAGGGAAATGGGAGCTTCATTAGACTGCAGGAAGCTGGTCCTGAACGTTGGCAAGCTCCAGCAGAGAGTTCCACTGAGGTTGGGAGATGTTCTGTAATTTCCGACCCCGAGCTAATCTGTACAGCATGCTGTGTGGTGAGAATGCGATTTCCACTCGGGGCGGCAGGATGACGGATTCGCTGCATTTGAACTCCCTCATGTCTTCCTTGTCACATCTGTAATTAAAAATGCGCTCCCTGGGAGACAGTGGGGTTCTGGGTAATAAAAAAAAACCTGCTTTGTGAGCTTCTCCCTCTCTCTTTCTGTTTCTCTTCTGCTGTTTTAGTTTATGTTTGTCGGCATAGGGACAAACCCCCAGACACACTTTACATGGAATTTTAATGCTTGCAAAGTTAATCTCTCTATCTGCCAAGTGCCATATCTGCTCAAACCAGGCCACATGAGTTTTTAGTGCATCTGAACAATCTTGTCTAATCTTGACTAAACAGCTCTAACAGACGTCTCCTTTCATACAACTCAGAATGCAAAGCATGTGGAAATATTAGAGGGGGGTATTTTTCTATTTTTACAACAAATTGCTCTGCTACTGTGCGTCTGGATGACATTTTTTCCAAAGATTGTTTGGTTGGTTTTAAACTCCAGACAGCTTTGATTGACACGTGTTGTTCGGGGTTTGTGACTGGCTCATTGATCTGCCATAGTGTAGCAGAGTCAAAGGACTCCATCAGAGTTTATTCAACAGTCACTGCCGTATTTGACGTTACATAATTTACTACTCTATTGATCCATTTATATATTAATTTATTTCAGTCTTGTTTGTAATGTAGTTTTGGCCTGTGATTGGTTTTTAGACTTTTATCCTCAGCTTGTTAAAAAGCATTTCCATTACTATGGTAAATTATTATGCTAGTAACAATTAGTTCTACTGTTAAATATTGTTTTGGAGTAATTTGTCATGTCTCAGGTTCACCCGACTGGGCAAATTCAATGAGAAAACAATAAACAGGACATGGAGACGTCGCTACAATGTCCAGCAGCAACTTCTTCTTTATTCTTTTCCATCACGTTGATAGTTTTGTGACTCATATGAGAAACTCCTGCTTTGCAGTTTGCTAATCTGCAGTTAGATGAAGTGTTTCTTCTTTTTTTAAAAGCTTTTTATGAAGTTTTGTGCAACAGAAGAACAGATCTCATTCTCTTTTTCCCAGATATTAGTTTGTGTGTCAAATGGAGAAATACTGTACATGACTGGTTGGAGGAAAGAGGGCAGATTTCTACCTCATTTATTTCACAGTGCTACAACTGCTGAGAACCTGAGTCAGACCATGAAGTGAAGTTAGATAATGAACATCAGAGCTGATTTTCACTCTTTTGGTTCAGGTTCAAGTCAAGTCTCAAGTCCGCAGAGAGCAGGTCAAGTTTTCTTTCAGGTTTGACATGAAAAAGCCACAGTACAGGATTTTTTTTTCTCCAACATTTATTCCTCTGAAATCAAGTCTCCTCATAATTTTGCTGTCAGGGTTTCCAGGTAGTCCATCTCAAGTAAGTCAAGACTCACAGCAGAAGTCTTCCAGTTAAAAGTCTTAATTTTTTTGACTCGAGTCTGACTCTGAACTCCTAAGTTTCAGATCTACAGCTCTGCTTAATTAAAATTTTTTCCATGTTTGAGCTCACATCAAGGCACAGTTCAGAATGACTTGTTTGAATGGTGCAATTTAATCACATTAAAAAAGTTTTATACTTTAACAGCACTAAAAAAACATGTCCAGAAAAGTATAAAAAGTTTCATTTTCACAAAAAAAAACTCCCTTTGAGTTACTTGATATTATGACCAACATGTTTGATTCATTTGTACACAAACGTGGAACAATACGTGAAACACCATACTTGTGTTACATGTTTTCACAATGGAAGTAAATTAAGTTCCAACAATGTGTGCCTTACAGTGCCCCCCCCCCAGTCTACATAACTGGCCATGAATCCAGTTTTATCGCTCCTGCATTCCTGGGGATAAATGTCCTTTCTACAAAGCAGTATTAGGTATCACTGTGCAAACACAAAACCGATGATATCTCCTCCATCACATGCATTGCTCAAACAGTATCTCTGCGATCGGGGCTGAGGGGTCGTTTTGCACCGAGCGTTTATCTCATATTTCATCTGCCTTTTATAACAACATGAAAAGCAGCTGGTCTCTGATTTGTCCTCTCGCTCTACTGATGCAGGTTTATCATTACTCTTTTGTCAGCAGTTTCACACAGCGGTAATAACCATGCTAAGCTATTGTGCCTCTATAGCATGAATTACTTTCTAGAATGTACATTTCCCATGTCCTCATAATGCTCGAACATAGAGAATCGCATCTTAATTTCCATCAGAGTGGAAAATGAATACTGGCTCTGATATTGCCATTTTGACAGCCTTTTCCGAGATCATATTTCAGATCGTGCATGTGCTTCCCTTCAGCATAAATGACTATACAGTATGTGCAAGGGAGTGGAATACATTCCCCCGCAAACTGCCCGCGCTCATATCATATCTCAACTTTCATCAGACTGGATAATGCGCTGTGGTTCCACTCTGATGCTATTGAGATTGCAGTTTTGACAAAAAAAAAAGAAAAAAAAAAGAAAAAAGAAAGAAACCCGTCTGAGGGAAACGCGGTGTTTATCATATCTGCCCTGATGCGTGCTGTGTCAGAACGTGGATCCTGTGTTTCTCTGTACACAAGCTCAGGCCGTTTATCAAACTTGTTATGATGGACTTGGGTTTGTGTTGTCAACCCAGCAAATGATCTGTGACCGAGTCTGTCTCGGAGCCCTGAACATGCACTTACCTCAGTAAAAGCATGTTTATTACTTCTGTTTTGTGATTTATTTTCTTGAAATGAAAGTTTCTATGGACTTTTATGAGTTTCTGTATTGAGAATTTATCTATTTTTCAGAAAAGAGAAAAGCAGCATTCTTTTTCCATTTCCAAGAGTCATGGTCTTTTTTTCACATGTGGATATTTTTAACTTGTTTTGCTCAGCGCCGAGGTATTTTAAAGTCTCATCATGGTGTTTATTAACAGCTGCTGCATCCCCCAACATTATAACAATAATCACTGTCCAGTATTATTGCTTCTTCTAAACATTTTGACTTCATGAGTAATGTCAAGATAACTCAAAATAATATTTAGACAATGCCTAAATGGCATTGATTTCCGTCCGCATCCTCAGCTACAATATGTGGAGAACAGGGGGGTAGATGAAGGGTAAACAGCTGTGCTTTTCATTTGATTCAACAATTGTTCTGTCTATGCTAGCTTGGATAGACAGCTGGAAGACCTACAGTATCCCCGCCAGATCCCTCTCCCTTCTGCCAACAACAATGAGCTGGAAGATCCTGGAGGTCCAGAGCCTCACCAGTTTGAGACTCTGGCTCCTGGATCAGAGGCTGTGGTCGACCCTGTAGGTTCAGAGTCCATGGAGGTATCAGGAGATACGGGTAGTGATGATTCATCTTAGCTTAGGTAATGATTTTGATATTAGCTGTGTGTTATCATTATATTCTCTATGGAACGGCTATTTCCTCACTGCTGAGATGTTTTTATTGCACATATGTGCATTGATTGTATCAACATATTACACCGATGAGAGTAAAGGTGATTATGTGTACAGAGTTTGTCTCAACAATGAGAATAAACAGCAGTGTACAATGAAGAATAGATTATGTCGCTATGGTTACCTGCAGTTTCACCTGCCTTGCACACAGATCTAGAATTGTAGTTAAACTGTTGGCCAGTGTTTAAGGTGTCCTCATATATGGTTTCATCAGACGCCTGCCAGCTGGGATGGTCAGCCAATCCAAAAATTATATATATATATATTTTTATATATATATATATATAATATATAATATTTTTTTTTTTTTTTTTTTTTTTTTGACCATGGTATAAAGGACTTTGATCAGTTTTTTGTTTTCATTGGATGGTGCAAAAAGACTTGTATGCAGACCTAGGTTAATTATATATTGGCTTGTTTACTAAATGGCACGGCAGGAGTCAGAAGAATGGGGAGGAGGGGTCATTAATCAATTATCAATGACTCAACACTTGCCAAGATTTGCTAGCAAGGATAAGATAGGACGAGTATGAGACAGGATTTTTCCCACTTTGGTATTACAGAAGCAAATCCCAATTGACTTTAGGAATCATTTAGGAATCCTATCTTATCTTGCTTCACCCTATCTTATTTCAGGTTAGGAAATCTGAAATACTCAATCCAACATCTCATCTCTCATTATTCTCACTGAGGTATTTTTGCTATGTCAGCCGCTTCACTTTACTAAAGAGAAAATCTACTAAAGCGCATTTGTCACTTTCGCCAATACCGGCAGAGCCCCATGACGCTGGGTCGGCCTCTCCACAGCTGGTGCTAACTGCTAACTGCAGGATCATGGCCTGGCGTTGCGTGCATTAACCAATGAGCCTTTTGTCATCAAACCGCTACACATCGTTAAGGTCTGTCATACGCTTCTCAATGAATAGGTTCCTGTTGACATTTCATTAGTTGTATAAAAGCAATGAAAGAGCAGCGATATGGAATAAACAAGTTTGCTAAGTGGTGGAGAAGTGAAAGTCAGGACAGCTTAATGGTTATCCTAGAGTTAGGAGAGTGTATTTAAGATTTTGGGTAGTTAGGAAGCTTGTGTAATGCATTTTTCCTATCTTAAATTAGGACAGGAACATTGACTTAGAAACTGTTCATCTGTAATGGCTTTTTTCCCCTAAATCAGGTCCTAATCCTAATTACCATGGTAACGGTTACGATAAGATCTGCAAGTTAGGAAGTTTCTGTAATACAGCCTCAGGTCCAGACATCTGACTTGCACATCTGCTCATTCCCGGATGTGTTTTTCTCCACTTATTTCAGTTTTTCCTCTCAACATAAAACACAGGACTCTTTGGGATTATGAAACAATCATATAGGTTTAAGTTAAGACCATTGGTTTCAATTATTTCAACTGATAAATCATGTTTTATTCATCATTTTGGCGATGGCGGACATCTGTAAATTTTACAATACCCATGAGCCTCAGTAGCTGTTGCCATGGAGAAGAATCCAGTCACGGAAAGGTAGCGAACTCAAAATGTGTCACTGATGCAGTCGAAATGCAGCTGCAGAGTTGCAGAAAACTTCCCCCCAGACATTTTTATGCTTTTTCATTCTACTTTTTTTATTTTATTTTTCAAACAACTAGATATTTTCAAACTTAGATTTCATGGTCCAACTGTGAGTCACATAAAACTGTCTATGGGACAAATAAATAGGACTCTTTACTTCTGGAACCAGGGGTGCCTACAATAGCTTTTCCCACTTTGCAACAGTATAGGTCTGGTGTTGTGCTTATTGATGGTTGTGATACTGAAACGATTAGTCGAGTTATCAGTTTTATCATTGATTTTATTGAGCAAAACTGCCACACATTCACTAGTTCCTGCTACTCTTTAATGAGGGTTTGCTGGTTTTCTGTGTTGCGTATCACTCTAAATGAAATATCTTTGGGTTTTAGATTACAGCTCGAACAAAACAGGAAATAAGAAAAAAAAAGGCATTTTTCATTATTTTTTTGGCATTTTATGGACTAAATGACTGATCAAATATGAACTAAAAAGAATATACACTGTAAATAATTGTTAGTGGAAGGGTTAGATGGATGTTTCATTAGTTGTAAAACTAATTGAACAATCACAATTTTGAAGGTGTAATTAAGAATAGGAAGAATGCAAGAGCCAGAAAAAAAAGGCTAGATCCATTGACAGAAAATGATCAAATCAATTCTTACGTCAACATATTTCTTCAATTATAATTAAAAAAGTTTACTGCTGTCAACTGAAAATGACAATGGCAGGGCGGATACGTCATTCACTACCGATTGGTTGGGCGATTTAGCAACAAAATAATCACTATATATTGATTAACATGCACAGTTTGTGAGGCTGAATAGTAATGAAGAGCAGCTAAATGGCAGCAGCCTGAAGATTTGAGGCTTTCAAAACTCTTCCTTTATCGTTTTGGAAACATTTTGTGAAGCCTGACTGGCAGTCTCCGCTTCTTGCCTTTTCAGCCTCTGAACAATGGAAGATCAGAACAGATCAGCAGGGAGAAAGGCTTTGTCATCAAGCCAAAATACAAACAAGTGAGCTTTTTCTATTTCTGTATTGATCTTGTCACTACTCTGCTGTAATGGTGAAACTTACTAGTGTGTGTCTGCTGTAATGTGCTTTAACTTCAGGCCACTATAATTCAAGGGAACAGAGGGTTGAGGTGGAGTTAAAATTGCCACTGGAATTAATTGAAAGTAAGTTTGTTGTGTTACACTATTGCTTGAAACTACTGTTATTATGTCTGCTTATTCCCAGACTGTACTGTAGCTCGAATTCCCAAGTCTTCGGGGCAATCTTTAAAAACAATGTAATGATTAACACATTTCTAATCTAATCAAGCTCTACTGTTCCCACTTGGACAAACAATTTGAGTTTCATTGATAAAATAATGTCCTGGCTTGGTGTTTAAATCACCCAAAGGTGTGGTTTTGCTTTTCTTGGCCATAATATAACTGACTGTGGATCATGGTGTGAGTCCAGCTTATTTCCTAACATCAGCGCCAGCTTATTCCTCCATTACCGAGACCAGTTCGGAGCCGTCTTTAATGGACACATTTGGGCCACAAGCCAACACAGTCATTTTCAACTCTGCTGCTCTATGAGATGACTCACAATTAGCTCCATTGAGGCAACTGTCAACGCACTAATCTCTGACTTTTTTTGGGGTATAATTAAAGGAGAGGCTTTCAGGGTGTTTACACTAAAACATGATCAGATTCTTGGGAACAGTGGCCTCGTTGATGAGCGCAGGAGCTTTGTGTTGTGTTCACAGTGTGTCAGAGATTTGACAGCCTGTGTGGGAAGACAGGTCACCTGCATCAAACAACCAACCCCTCCCACCCCCCCACTTCCCACAGGATGAAGAGGGTGGTGGACAGATGAGTGTTGACTAAGTGGTGCTGACTCGCCACTCCTCGCCCACCGCTGTTTGTATGTGTGTGACTAAAAATCCTACATGTTTGTGTTGCTGTGCACAACAACATTTTAACTTATAATGGAGTTTTTGTTTTTTACAGCCTGAATTCTTCCTCCACGTCTGAGAACATGCCTCCTGCTGACTTTCTGCTGAAATACCTTATTCCTGCACACCAGCACACCTACACTCAGCTCTGTCCGACTCAAACAGCTGATCTGTAGTTTAATACGGTGCACGCCGAAATTGCGCTTGTGCAGCGTAATAAGTTAGTTCAAGGGTTCACGAACCGTAGTTCCAAAGGGAAGGGCTGATTGACGGCAAAATAAAGTGGTGAAAACATTTAAAATAAAGTGTGCACTTCAACTGAAATTAGCTTTTTTCTGTGGACACTTTTTAAGTGGCTAAAATACATTTTAGCTTCCGTGCGGGTTCTCCTGCTGCTTCTCTAAACTGGGAGCGCACTGATTCAAATCTACTGCTGGTAATAGACTGACTATAGATAAGTACCTCACATAACCCCACTTCAAATAACACGAAATATGAACATGAAATGATGTTAAAAGACTGAGGCTAAAGCTACATGTAGCATACACACACACACACACACACACACACACACATAGATATATATATACACACACAAAAAAATATATCAGCATATATCATTTTTTACATGTATGTTGTTTTAATAAACTTGTGCATATAAATTAAACATATATTGCAAAGTTTGTTACAATCTAAGATAGATAACAACCTTTGATGTAACACTAATTAACAGTTAAGAGAACACCTGTAAAGCGGAGGGATACATGTAGTTAAAAGTCTCTAGGCCTATTAGCACTCATGGAATGCCTCTCGTCCAATCAATTTGCTAAGGCCAGGAATTGTTGTATAAGAAATTTTTACTATGGGTGTTTCATATGTACAGTATATGTTATAAACTTATATCTTTGGTGACATATATGGCAACATCACTCTTGAAATATGGACATATATGTCATATGTTACATTTCTATATAGGTGAGAGGAGTGGAGAGGAGAAGAGATGAGGAGAGTAAAGTCAGAAGGGAGAGGAGAAAGGGAAGTAAAGAAGAATGAGAGAGAAAAGTAAAGAGAGAAAAGAGTAAAGAAGCAGAGGATAGGAGAAAAAAGAAGAGACTGGGGGGGAGTTTGAGGCCAAAAGGCTGTTGGATAGCTAGCTGTCGGATTAGCTTACCACCCTCAGAGGCTGCCTTTGTGAGGGCGGCTGGTTGCTGGTAGGGGGTTAGGGGGTTGAGACCGGGCCTGTACCTGTGACTCACTGACCACAGGTGTCAATCAAAGCTGTCCTGGCTGCCAGAGGAATGTGGTAAACAAGCCCGTGTGGTCCCAGAGACCCAGAGCAGAGAGCGTCTAACGGCAGCCGGTGCACCAACGTGATGGCTGAATCAGACGTTCAGCTGCTCGCTACAGTGCAGGCAACACCTGGAGGTGAGGCAGGCAGAAAATACACCCCTATCTCTGCCTCTGCTTTGTGTGTGTGTGTGTGTTTTTTTTAGGAGTTGTAATCATACGCCAGGTCCTCCTGCCCGGAGGCAATGTGAGCACAGGTTATTGTTCAGTCATCTAACAGTGCACCTTTCTTCCTTCTCAGGTTTCACTCCAGCACTTTCATTTTTTCTGTTTTCTGTCTACAAGACACCACTCTTTCTACAAGCAACACTGATCTAAGACATACCTGCATCAAATGCAGTTCTCCACATTCATCTGTCACCTGCTTTATGGGGTCAGATAATTGTCAGTCTGATAATACATTATATAAACTTGCAAAGATGTTTTTTTCAAAGTATCAGTAAAGGGGAGACCATACAGAAATGTAATATATGCCATATGTCATTATTATCACATCCTCTGGATATATGAAGATAAACGTATATATATATGAAATACACATTGAATTTTGTGTATGTAAATATATTAAAACTATCTATATATTTATATGTTGTGAGCATATATGTTAATATATATTCAGTTTGTATATGCAAGTTTATTAAAACAACATATTTACTGTACATAAAAATTCTATATAATAATATATGTTTTTCTTATTAATTTAAATCTCTATCTTCCCATTCTGAGAAAGTGGTCTCAGACTTTTGGATATATAATATCAACTACTGACAGGCTTTGGGATGGATATATATTCATTTAACATATGTCTACAATATAAGCATACATACATGAACATACATATTTGGATGAGATAGACTTATACTGTATGTCAATAGATGAAATTGTTCCAATTTCTAACAGGGTTTGTATATAATGTTTACATATGTTTTTATTTTATATGTGCATAAATTTTATACATGGAAGTTGAATATTTGCATATGAGGATGTTGGTTGTAATCTGTATCACCAGGGCCGTCGTAGCCATTGAGGACACTGATGTCCCGTCTGTTGTGATATACTGTATGTACACATACACTCACTGAGCACTTTATTAGAAAACACCACACTAAACCTCCCTTTGCTCTCAAACAGCCTCAGTTCTCCGTGGCATGGCTTCCATGTGTTGCTGGAAACTTTCCTTTGAGTTCCTGCTCCATGTTGACATGATCACATCAGATCATTTCTTCAGCTGCACGTTCATGTTGCCAGTCTCCTCTTCTACCACATCACTAAATGTGTTGAACAGGATTCAGATCTGGAGTCTGGGGAGGCCTCTGAATTACACTGACCTCATTGTCAGACTTTTGCTGTGTGACATGCAGCATTATCCTGCTGGAAGGAGCCACTAGAAGATGTGGCCATAAATGGATGCACATGGTCAGGAGCAGCACTCGGAGAGGCTGTGGCATTCAAGCCATGATAGATTGGTTTTAAAGTGTTGTCAAGAAAACATTACCCACATCATTACACCGCCGCCACCACCTGCCAGGACTGTTAAGGCAGGTTGGGTCCATGGATTTAAGCTGATGACACCATATTCTGACCCCACCATCTGCGCCCCCTCAGCAGAAATCCAGATCCATCAGACCAGGCCACGTTTTTCCAATCTTCACCTATCCAGTTTTGGGGAGCCTGTGTCCACTGCATCCTCAGATCTCTGTTCTTGGTTGACAGGAAGGGAACCTGGTGTGAATTCTGAGAGCTCCAACCAGTCTGACCATTCTCCTCTCCCCTCTATCATCAATAAGGCATTTCTATTCACAGAGCTGCTGCTCACTGGATGTTTTTTTTGTTGTTGTTTTTTTTTTTTGCACCATTCTGAGAACAAAAAGACTGTTGTGTGTGAAAATCTCAGGAGATCAACAGTTTCAGAAATACTCAAACCAGCCCGTCTGACACCAACAATCATCACAGTCAAAGTCAAAGATGTGAACATTATCTTGAAGCTCTTGATTTGGTTGAGTTCATGCACTGCACTGCTGCCACATGATTGGCTGACTGGTGTGTAGGGGTTCCTGATAAAGTGCCCTGAATGTATTACACATGTTGTTTTAAGGTTTCACAGGTTTAAAGGTTTATTATGATATTAACTTCTTATGAATATCTTCAGATGTTACAATTTATAGGCAAAAAAACAAAAACAAAGAGAGGATAAAAGTCATTTATTCTCTCTAAAAAACTTCATGCCAATTCTTTGAATAGGAGGAATAAACAAATAAAGTTTCTTGAAATTGAATAAAATATGACTGAACAGTTAAAACAGTTGGTTGGTGGTTAGTCAAATTGGGGGAATTTGGACCTCAGTATTTTTTAAAGTCCCAGCTACAGACCAAAGTAGCACCATTAACTTGCTGCCCCCCCCCCCCCTTGTTTTTCCTGTCTTATGTCTCATGTCCATTGCATTATGTTTCAGTTCCATCCCAGCCGGTGTGTCACTGTACACAAGAAAGCGAGATCAGAAACGCACTCTTGCAGCTGGGCCAGCTCGCATCTTCATCGCAGTGTGAAATTCACTTGTAAATGTGCTGTATATAAATGACGACATATTGCCCATGTATAAACAAAACCACTGGAGTGAAAGCAGGGGGTGTTTTTCTGGCTAATTTATTGCTTATATACAAAAAAAACAGACGGTGGACACTGAACTGTGACAGAGACGTGATGGAGCCGTGGTGAAACAGCAAAGTGTCGCTACCGCGTCTGGTGGACGTGAGGAGCTACGCCCATTCGCTCGGGGCCACACCTAAAACTTGCTGTGTGGCAGGGAACGAGCAGCCGGGTGTCACCGCTCTGCCTCAGTTGACCTCAGCTTTTGGAGAACTGCTGATGTTCACTGTGTGTTTGAACATTTAGCTCCGGTTGTTCACTTCCTGTTCTCACTTGTTCCCCTTCACCGCTGTGTTTTCTGTCTCGTGTTGTGGCAGCTAGTGGCACTAGAAATAAAATTAAAAAAACGCATTTAATATAAACATAAGGAGTCACAGCATATTACTGATGATTATAATGTTTTTATTGTAATATGTAAATGTTGTATGAAATTTACTGAAATGTGAACTTACATTGTTTGTAAAATCCGGTCTGTTGCATGTTACCTTAAAAATGTTGGTGTGATTTGACCCTGGTCTTATTTAACATAAGCAACATCAGACAGTTGATTACTGCTTATATTTTAAAGAAACAAAAAAAAGCAAAACTTTACAGCTTCTTGAGTGATGTTGCCTTTTATTTTGAAATTTGTGGACTGCAGAGTATTCCTTGTGTTCAATAAGGACATATTTTGTTATATTTTCTATTCATTTTGTATTTGATGAAGGCTGTGTATTGTAACGGATTTGGTTTGATTAGTATTTGTCATTTATTTTTAACTGGATACAAATTTTTGTATTGTAGTTTTATTTTTTGTTCATTTTAAGCATATTTTTTATTGTCTCATAAGATAACTGTGAATTAAATTAGCAGGAATATGACAAAATGAAGTTTAAATTAGTATTATCTCTTAGACAAGTTGTCACTTAAAGAAAGGAAAGCTGGTATGGATTTTATTAAGCTGAAATAGAATTCCCTTTTAGCTACTATAACTCAAAGAATTAACTAGGAAAGTGGATAATTGAATAAATATTTCAATGAGATGTCACTTTCCAAGCATAAATGCCAAATATTTGATGGTATCAGCTTCTTAGATGTAAGGATTTACTACCTTTCTGTGTAATTTATGACAATTATTTCATTCATACATGACAAAAACTCTCTGTTGCATCAAGATAACACGGGTTTCTGATGATAAATATACAGTAAGTCACAAATATAAGGTATAAAAAACGACTTCCAGGCCTTTCATGTGAACAGTCAGTGAAATGCTGCGCTTGTCAGACAGCTGCCAAAGATATTCCTCTTTCAGTGTGGAAATGACCAGAATATTCTCACAGAGATTTGTGTGTGAGTGTGTGTATATGTACATGTGCATGCCTGTGTGTGTTTGTGATTTTAATTTGCTCTCTGGCTCTCGCCTGATAAAAGCAGACGTATCAGCTGTGTGTGAAATTCAGGTAAAGGCTTTTCCAATCTGTCCTTGGTTTGATTTTCAGAGCATGCAGGATGACTGGCACCCGCAAGTTTTTCTGCAGGTGTCTAGATGTGTGACGGTGCCTCTGTGCTCCATGTGTCTGTGTTTGCTGTTAAACACCTCTGCTCCTTTTCACTGCACAAGTGTCTTAATGTCTTAAAAGATCAAGAGCTGATTTATTCTGCAGCGCTTTGCCCTCCACCTGAAGTGAGCCTGTATTTCATTCAAGCTGTTCAAATATTTCACTTCCTACAGTGTGAGGTATGATTATGAATTGTGATTATGAAGGATTTTTAGGGCACACTCAGTAAGGAGCAGTTCATTTGTCATTTGGCCAAGATCTATGGTCTTGGCCCCTTATTCTCTCAGACTGCTTGAAAGCTTAGAGGCTCAGTTTTGACTTTGTGCTTTAATTTTATCTCATTTTTATTTTATGGGCGCTCTGGCACATGGTGCATCAATGACTCTGCTGCCTTGGCCCAAACTCTAATAAGACTTTAAATATCAATGTGGTTAGGTAAAAGCAAAATGAACTACTGCAGTAGTTAATCATTTCTTCTTGGATGAGATTTGTACACTGTAAAAAAAATTTTTTATGGAAAATAACTCTGGAAACTTTACAGTAATTTTCAGGGTTTTTTTTTATTGTGTACAAAAGTCTGTAAAATGACAGAAATTATCTGTGAATTAACAGTCAAACTGCTATTTAGTGAATTATGCCAATAATAATGAATTACATTTATTTCCCATTTTTGTAAAGAAAAAATACTGTATTATTTATACAGTATTTTTTCTGCTTACTCAAATTACATACAAATCTATGTAAAATGACAGTAATTAAAAATGTAGCTTGTTATTATAAAGGTTAAAGTCCATACTAACAATTTAAAGATTTCCTCTGTAATTTTAGGGAAAATCTTACTAGCTTTACATTTATGTGACTTCTACATTCAAACGTTGTAATTCTGTATGCAAATGTAGAAAACTTTTTTTCATTACATCAAACATTCAAACTTCAAACAAAAAAGTTTGAAGTACTGGAATGTATCCCAGCATGCACTGGAAGGAAAGCAGGAAAATGGTTTATCACACAACAACCACACGCACACAATCATCCACTTAAAACTCATTTAGCATACACTGTAATAACAACAAGACTTAATGAATAAATCTAAACAAATGTACATGTGAAGAATTCATAGAAGAGATTCATATATATATATATATATATATTTTATTATATAAGAACAAACATTAGTGGTGAGGCAACACAAGGACACTGGAAGAGGAAGAGTCACATACAAAGCACAAAACTGTAAAAAAAAACCTGGTGCTCAAAATTACTGCAAGTGTGAAACTGAGGTTACAAGTAGAATTTATATTCAGGTGTGAAAATAGGATCTGAATACTTGTAACCTTCATACACTTGCAAATTTATGAAGGCAGGGGCGTACTGCATGACACATGGGTGGGCGTTGGCAGGCTATAGCAGCATGAGGAAGGGATGATGACATCACAAAGGCAGACTCAGAAAATAAGGTTTATTGCCAGGTAGGTTTTTACTTACGAGATATTTGACTTGGTGTAGTATCCAATTAACGTATTCATAGGAAATAAAATTAAAAAAATAAATAAAATACTGCAACAGTCAAATATACTTATAAAAAAAACAACAACAATACGACACAACTATGTACAAAAGTCTTTTAGAATGATAAAAATTCCTGCTGGGCAAGATGTGCAAAAGGTATTGATAAGGGGATGTGCAAAAGATCACAGTATAGACAATATCTGTCATGTGCAGGGATAATACCTCAAGGTGTTGATGTAATGTGCTTGATGATTGATGAGGCCAGATGCAGAAGAAAAGGCAGGTGCTGGTCCATCATTGGTGATTAGACTCGAATTCTGGTCCTGATACAGACAAACATGTGATAGGACAATTATATTCAAACATGTTAGGTCTGTTTGAGTATAATAAATCACGAGGATAGATATGAATATGTAAAAAGTACAGTATGAATATTATGAAATGTAAATGCAAGGAAATGAAGGGTAAACAACTAGGTGTGGTAAGAATTCAATGTACACACACACTATATAACCAACAAATTCAGTAGTACAAATATGGCTATACTGTAAAATACATATCCAATATAGGCAGTGGTATATTCATTATTAAGAATCAGCAGTATGAACATGTACACACTGCGGGTCTGATTTAATCACAGTGGTATACACAAGTCTTACTTTTAAAAGAGAATGACAGCATGTTACTCACCTAGACCCTCCTCACTGTCTGGACTCTCTGCTGTTGGTGAGACAGGTGGAGGCGGTATTGCATCTGTACTGGCTCAGGTCCCTATAAAGACAGAGGGATGCTTAAATCTTCTGAGAAATGTAAAGACCTAGTGCACTTTCAATCATGGCTGATCTCCTAACAGTAATGTAAAGTGGTTACAAAATGGTTAACTGATCAACGTGTATTCACTCGGTCTACTGGGTCCATACAATCTCAAGTTACAGTCATCAGTTACAAAATGAGCCTAAAGTTACTGACGTAACCAGCTGTACAACAGCTGAGAGCAACAGACACAATTCTACTAACCGCTAAAACGTCTGTCAACAACGTCAATATCACCACCTGAAATGTTCGTCGGTACGGCTTTGTCAGTCGTTGCACTGATTGTACTTTTAGCTAAAGAGCTAATGTTGATGCTACTCACCAGGCTAATAGGAAAGTTGTGAGCTCGGCATCAAACTGCATCTCCTTACTCTCAGGAGCTGTCTTCAGCGGTGGAAAGCGAAGCCAATCGAGATTTAACTCGTGTTGCTTTCTTTTCTTTGCTGTTGAACGTGGTTTCTTGTCGGGAGGTCATTGGGATGCAGATGAATATCGCTTTTAGGAGGTTCAGCCATTCCTGTTTGCTGTGATGCAAACTTCAAGTGCTGCAGGAAGTCGTTCTTCTTCGTGGGACTGAGATCAGACTTGACACGCCACTGACTCACACAGCGTCTAGTGTCACAAAGTGGCATTACAACACAGGAAGGTCAGGGCTGGCTGGTGCGCATCATTTCAGTAGATGACTCTGAAATACAACAGATGGAGATCTTGTTCATGACATCATCACTATGGCATTTTATTTTGAACTAAAGTTCTGGCACATCTTATATTGCACCTTTACAGCACAACACACCAAAGCTGACATTTAAAAGTAAAGCTATATGTTCTTTGCCCACATTGCAAACTTGCAAACTCTTGCTTTAACCTTTATTGATGGTTTTTATAGAACACATCTGGTATGAATTTTCACAATAGTAACACATACAGATTGTGTGACTATTTATTGTTAGTTTTAATCAACACATATATATAGAAATATCAAATGTTGTCTGACACTGACAATGAAGGATCAAAAAACTTGCTGATGTTAATTGGTAAATACTTTCACCTGTGGCAGGTGTGGCAGTGCTGAGAGTTTGATCCATCACTTAATCAGTTATATTTATAAATTCTGTTCTTAAAAGTGTTGCTACCATCGCCTGTCAACAACAGCAGAAATGAAGTAAGAAACTGAACCTGTGAATACTGAAGACAGAGAATAATAAACAAACTCATCAACAGTCTGTCATTTCATCAGAGGAAGCTGAACTGGGAGTTGTTCTCCAGCATCATCATCACAGCACATTTGAGAACTAAGGATGTCAATGCAGTCTCCCTTCTCCACAACCAGATGACTGAAACAAATGGGCTGCTCTGTACATGAGGTCCTCCTTCTGTTGGCACAGATCACTCAGTTTTCACAGAGTGGAAACCTTTCAATGACAACAAACACAAACACTTGAGTTAAGATGCGGTGAATCACAAATATCTATCAGCTGTCAAGATAGGTACATGAATGTCTGCTTCAGTTGAGGACTGGTTTGAGTACTAAATGAATAATCTTCTATATGACAAATATGTGTCTACACATTTTGTATACGTCACGTTATCTTAACTTGAACTATCACAGACGTCTTGATGGACAATGTATTAACCAACATTACGCTGCGCATTACACTAACGCAGATCACTTAAACTGGTTCACATGTGGGAGAAACACAAACAAACGTCGTTAGATTAACGTCGATTAATTTACCTTTTTATTGGGGCTTTGACTGAACACTCCACAGGCTAACCCAGGTTGAAACAGGTTATCAGCCCAGCGGGGCCAGGTACCGTTAGCATAGCAATCGCTAAGTTTCAGCTAACGCTAGCACACTAGCTGGCTAGCTTGGTTAGCACGGGTGCATTTCACCTGAACTGATATTTAACAGGGATGCACTTACCGGAAGAAAAAGTGAACCGCTGACTCTTTCTTTTAGGACAACTGAACGCCGAGCAAGATATTTTCAGGCAGACATGTTGGACGCTAATTTTGAAGAACTGAATGAGTCACTAAGAGAAGTTCAGTGAATTTATATCCTGCAAAATATCAGGTAAAAACATTTACTCTATGTTTTTTATGACGTTATTTGTGTTCATGTCGTTTGTTTCGGTTTAAAAATAGATAAACAAGTGCCATTAAGGTATGTGTGTTTATACTGCGTCATTAACGTGTGTTAAAGTGAAAAGCTAACCGTGATAGCAGCAGCTGGCATAACAGCATTTTTTCTCAATGTAGAAGTAGCTAATTTTATATTGTTGCTAGTATGTGTTAATGTTGTCAAAGCATGGTGTAAACCTTAAAACGAACCAGCATGAGAGGTAATGAAGTGAAGTGAATGAGTAAAGTAGGCATGAGAACACTGTTTTGTACACTTAGACAGAGAGGACAAGGAAACACATTGAGAGAGAAGAAGTCTAACTGCACGATAACAGAAACTCCAGAGACTGGCGTAAGACACTGCGAACGTCAGCACGTAAACGGTCACTCACTGTGGTAATCAAAGGTAATGTTATCTGAGTAAACGCTACATTTTAAAAGGGAGATGATAATAATGTATATGATAAAAAGTATTAAACAAACATCTTTAGGCTGCCAGAGGAGCCAGTCAGTTCCCAGGTGAAAACGCACAAAAGCAATCAATTCATTCCAGTTAGGCTCTTTGCAGCCTGTGATACAGGCTGATAATTATTAATGCACACTCAGTTGACAATTTATTGGGAACATCTAGCTAAAACTGATAAAGTCTAATACAACAGCCTGTACTAAAATCTTTCATGAAGATTATACTGTTTTAAGCAGAGGTGTTTCTGTTATTTTAGCCTACCTTTGTTGATATAAATGGGTTGGACAAAATATAGAAACTTATAAACTTATATAATTGCTTGTAATACCAAGCAATACACATGAATTAATGCATCCAAGTTTATGTTAATTCTATGTGCTTCTATACAGTACATAATTATATACAGTTCAATCATTACTATTTGCCTTTTTTAATCCTAATAACGTAACATACATTATGTTTGATGCATAAATAAATTTAGGAAAAATCTTGTGAAATAACAGTTTTTCTCTGCAGAACTACAAGTGGCAATCTTTGATCATAATGAATTAGGATAAATAAAGTTTTTCTCTGTAGAATTATTAATGAAACTTTCTGTAAAATGTATTTTTATACACTTTTTTGAATTAGGATATTTTTACTTTAATATAAACAGTTTTTGTTTTGGCAGCCACTGCTGCCAATCATTGACCCATTATTTTTTACGTTTTTCTTTTTTACAGTGTAGTATGTAACAGTGCATGAGCAGCATGTTGCAGATTTTTTTTCACATTCCTTGTTTTTAGCCACGCTAGCTGCATGGTTTATTATTTATGGTTAGCAGTTGTGTGTCTGTTGGCCAGTCATGTACCACTTTGGTCCATAAAAAAATTGATTTGTCCATTTATTCAATTTATTTACGCAATACTTGTAAAGCTATGGTATGTCCATCATCCTCGGATGTACTTTATATACAAATTAGCAATTTTAGCATGCTAAATGGTGGACATGATAACCATTCTGTCTGCAGTGCTGTTTATTTCTGCCATTCGGCCCTTGTCTCCGGCCACTCTCCATCCACTCACAACAGAATCGCCCACACCACCTGCTCACTGTCTCTCATTCCCTAATCAACCCAATCCTGACTCCCACTAACCCATCACCTGTTTCCCATAATGAGTCACTTGTGTCTATACACCCAGTCGGGTTTCACTCGGTCATTGTGCCAGATTATTGGTGTAGCCATGTTGTTGTGTTCTTTGCAGTGCTTGTACACTGATAGGCATGGTGATGTTAGCATTTGCTAAAGATGCAAGCTCGCAAATTAAT
>NW_019174586.1:10685360-10714281 GCF_002260705.1 Seriola dumerili
CAGCTGTACAACAGCTGAGAGCAACAGACACAATTCTACTAACCGCTAAAACGTCTGTCAACAACGTCAATATCCCCACCTGAAATGTTCGTCGGTACGGCTTTGTCAGTCGTTGCACTGATTGTACTTTTAGCTAAAGAGCTAATGTTGATGCTACTCACCAGGCTAATAGGAAAGATGTGAGCTCGGCATCAAACTGCATCTCCTTACTCTCAGGAGCTGTCTTCAGCGGTGGAAAGCCACATCGAGATTTTCTCGTGTTGCTTCTTTTCTTTGCTGTTGAACGTGGTTTCTTGTCGGGAGCGGTCATTCGGGATGCAGATGAATATCGCCTTTTAGGAGGTTCAGCCATTCCTGTTTGCTGTGATGCAAACTTCAAGTGCTGCAGGAAGTCGTTCTTCTTCGTGGGACTGAGATCAGACTTGACACGCCACTGACTCACACAGTGTCTAGTGTCACAAAGTGGCATTACAACACAGGAAAGGTCAGGGCTGGCTGGTGCGCATCATTTCAGTAGATGACTCTGAAATACAACAGATGGAGATCTTGTTCATGACATCATCACTATGGCCATTTTATTTTGAACTAAAGTTCTGGCCACATCTTATATTGCACCTTTACAGCACAACACACCAAAGCTGACATTTAAAAGTAAAGCTATATGTTCTTTGCCCACATTGCAAACTTGCAAACTCTTGCTTTAACTTTATTGATGGTTTTTATAGAACACATCTGGTATGAATTTTCACAATAGTAACACATACAGCATTGTGTGACTATTTCTATGTTAGTTTTAATCAACAACATATATACTAGAAATATTCAAATGTTGTCTGACAACACTGACAATGAAGGATCAAAAAACTTGCTGATGTTAATTGGTAAATACTTTCACCTGTGGAGGTGGTGGCAGTGCTAGAGTTGATCCATCACTTAATCAGTTTAATATTTATAAATTCTGTTCTTAAAAGTGTTGCTACCATCATCGCATGTCAACAACAGCAGAAATTAAGTTGCAGGTAAGAAACTGAACCTGTGAATACTGAAGACAGAGAATAATGAACAAACTCATCAACAGTCTGTCATTTCATCAGAGGAAGCTGAACTGGGAGTTGTTCTCCAGCATCATCATCACAGCACATTTGAGAACTAAGGATGTCAATGCAGTCTCCCTTCTCCACAACCAGATGACTGGAAACAAATGGGCTGCTCTGTACATGAGGTCCTCCTTCTGTTGGCACAGATCACTCAGTTTTCACAGAGTGGAAACCTTTCAAATGACAACAAAACACAAACACTTGAGTTAAGATGCGGTGAATCACAAATATCTATCAGCTGTCAAGATAGGTACATGAATGTCTGCTTCAGTTGAGGACTGGTTTGAGTACTAAATGAATAATCTTCTATATGACAAATATGTGTCTACACATTTTGTATACGTCACGTTATCTTAACTTGAACTATCACGACGTCTTGATGGACAATGTATTAACCAACATTAACGCTGCGCATTACACTAACGCAGATCACTTAAACTGGGTCACATGTGGGAGAAACACAAACCAAACGTCGTTAGATTAACGTCGATTAAATTTACCTTTTTATTGGGCTTTGACTGAACACCTCCACAGGCTAACCCAGGTTGAAACAGGTTATCAGCCCAGCGGGGCCAGGTACCGTTAGCATAGCAATCGCTAAGTTATCAGCTAACGCTAGCACTAGCTGGCTAGCTTGGTTAGCACGGTGCATCTTCACCTGAACTGATATTAACAGGGATGCACTTACCGGAAAAAAGTGAACCGCTGACTCTTTCTTTTAGGACAACTGAACGCCGAGCAAGATATTTTCAGGCAGACATGTTGGAGCTAATTTTGAAGAACTGAATGAGTCACCTAAGAGAAGTTCAGTGAATTTATATCCTGCAAAAATATCAGGTAAAAAAACATTTACTCTATTGTTTTTATGACGTTATTTGTGTTCATGTCGTTTGTTTCGGTTTAAAAATAGATAAACAAGTGCCATTAAGTATGTGTGTTTATACTGCGTCATTAACGTGTGTTAAAGTGAAAAGCTAACCGTGATTAGCACGCTGGCCATAACAGCATTTTTTCTCAATGTAGAAGTAGCTAATTTTACTATGTGTTGCTAGTATGTGTTAATGTTGTCAGCTGGTGTAAACCTTAAACGAACACAGCATGAGAGGTAAATGAGTGAAGTGAATGAGTAAAGTGACTGAGAACACTGTTTTGTACACTTAGACAGAGAGGACAAGGAAACACATTGAGGAGAAGAAGTCTAAACTGAACCGATAACAGAAACTCCAGAGACTGGCGTTAAGACACTGACGTCAGCACGTAAACGGTCACTCACTGCTGGTAATCAAAGGTAATGTACTCTGAGTAAACGCTACATTTTTAAAAGGGGATGATAATAATAGTATATGATAAAAGTATTAAACAACATCTTTAGGCTGCCAGGGAGCCAGTATCAGTTCCCAGGTGAAAACAGCACCAAAAGCAATCAATTCATTCCAGTTAGGCTCTTTGCAGCCTGTGCATACAGCTGATAATTATTAATGCACACTCAGTTGACAATTTATTAGGAACATCTAGCTAAAACTGATAAAGTCTAATACAACAGCCCTGTACTAAATCTTTCATGAAGATTATACTGTTTATACAGAGGTGTTTCTGTTATTTAGCCTACCTTTGTTGATATAAATGGGTTGGACAAAATAATAGAAACTTATAAACTTATATAATTGCTTGTAATACCAAGCAATACACCATGAATTAATGCATCCAAGTTTATGTTAAGTTCTATGTGCTTCTATACAGTACATAATATATACAGTTCATCATACTATTTGCCTTTTTTAATCCTAATAAGTAACATACATTATGTTTGATCATAATAATTTAGGAAAAATCTGTGAAATAACAGTTTTTCTCTGCAGAACTACAAGTGGCATCTTTGATCATAATGAATTAGGATAAATAACAGTTTTTCTCTGTAGAAATATTAATGAAACTTTCTGTAAAATGTATTGTTTATACACTTTATTTGAATTAGGATATTTTACTTTAATATTACAGTTTTTGTTTGGCAGCCACTGCTGCCAATCATTTGACCATTATTTTTACGATTTCTTTTTTACAGTGTAGTATGTAACAGTGCATGAGCAGCATGTTGCAGATTTTTTTCACATTCCTTGTTTTTAGCCACGCTAGCTGCATGGTTATATTTTATGGTTAGCAGTGGTGGTCTGTTGGCCAGTCAATGTACCACTTTGGTCCATAAAAAATTGATTTGTCCATTTATTCAATTTATTTACCAAATACTTGTAAAGCTAATGGTATGTCCATCATCCTCGGATGTACTTTATACAAATTAGCAAATATTAGCATGCTAAATGGTGGACATGATAACCATTCCTGTCTCAGTGCTGTTTATTTCTGCCATTCGGCCTCTGTCTCCGGCCACTCTCCATCCACTCACCAGACTCCCCACACCCACCTGCTCACCTGTCTCTCATTCCCTAATCACCCAATCCTGACTCCCACACCCACCTCACCTGTTTCCCATAATGAGCTCACTGTGTCTATACACCAGCCGGGTTTCACCGGTCATTTGCCAGATTATTGTGTCAGCCATGTTGTTGTGTTCTTGCAGTGCTGTACCTGATAGCATGCTGATGTTAGCATTTAGCTCAAAGCACTGCAGTGCCAAATTATGGCCACACTGAGTCACTAGCATGGCTGTAAACTCTTAGTCTTAGTCTAAACACACAGTTAATTTTTAATTAGAGCATACAGCAGCAGTTATAGTGCTTTTTTACCCTTTAAAACAAAAGAACCTGCAACACATTGTCGTCTTATACCCTTTGTAAACCAAAATTATAGTGTATAAGTGGAATTTTTAATGCAGTTAAAGTCAAGTTTGCCTTTCTGTTTGCAAGCCCCACCCCAGAGGTTCTTGTACTTGTACAGAGTTGTACCTCCCGAACCAGGACTTTTTTTTTGGGGGGGGGGTAAATTAAATTTCATCTGAAATAAATTTCCACCACAGTCTTTGTGGTGGAAATGCACAGAGTTCCTCCAAAGGTTCCTAGTTCCCGGGGAAAGATCCTGCGGTGGAAACACAGCTAGAGAGACATGAAAGAAAAATATCCTTCCCTGCAGTGGTCACTGACCATTTTTTCAGTGTAATGCCTGATGTGATGTCAACATTTCCGAATGAAGATCATTTTGCAAATGAATCTAAATTTAGGTGCCTATATAAAAATACCCTTTTGCCAAGTTCACCACAGTATCCTCAGAAGACATTAGTAATGATCTGGATAACTTAGTTTGATAGCTGGAAAGAATTTTACCAAGGATATATAAAGTTATACATTTAAAACCTCCTCTGTTTTTTGTGAGATCCATTCATGCATAGATTACAATGATGAATAGCCTATGTTATAGCTTTCAAAATAAAATGTGGATATGTCAGGCCTACGCAGTCATTGCAGGCTTGCACAGGGTTTCACAATAATCTAAAACAGACAACAATAATGTGAACTGAACAGGATTTTCTTTTTCTAGCTGCAAAATGAAAGTAAAGTGAAAAAGGAAAAAAATACTGATTGATTTGACTGATGTTTGATCAGTTACAAACTTCTTGATCTTTTTAAAGTTTCTTATTTACCTCTTATTCAGTGTTTTAAGTAACAAGTTCTTTCAAAACACAAAACAGAGTCTGACTCTCTGTGGCTCTGTTATGCTGTCATGCTGCCAATTTACAATAAAATGTGTTAATCTTTCGGACAAGGCACTGATACTTTCGTGGTATGTAGCTACCGTACTGTATGTAGTTACAGACCTGAAATCGAGCACAACAAAAGCTTTAATTCAGCGCTCAGCACTATTTAAAGTCGTTCAAACTGTTAAGTCTGCTAGAGCCAGAGAAATGCTCAGCTCCATTTCTTACAACATTCAAGAGACAGAGCTAAGTGCTCCACCTGAAGGGAGAGATCAATAGCTAAGTACAGCACAGCAGCTGCCCTGACAACCTGTCTTCTACCCACCCCCATGTCTCGTGCGGCAGTGAGGAAATCAAAACATCAACTGTTCGGAGGTCTTGCACATGTCAACCTGACAACCGTTTCTGTCATTTTGAAAATTTTGACAAACAAATTTTTGCGGTCGTGTTTCTCTGCATCGTTTCCCAGAATATTGTTGCAGCTGCCGCCAAGGCTGATGTCTGTGCTGCAGCTGTATTTTAACAAAAGCTTCATGCTGTTGAGAGCTTGCATATGTTTTTTTTTTGTTGTTTGTTTTTTCTTAAATATAAAGCATTCTGAGTGTCCTCAGTGGTATTGTGACTAAATTCAAAATAAGAAAGTTTTACCTTCTTGAAAACTTGCTAAACATTTTATGATAATCCATCTTTCAGATCTTGAGGTTCCTTCATTTATAGTAAAATTGAGTTCTGAATGTGGCAGTAAAGAAAAGGTCAGGGTTCACAAAAAACAACAACAACAAAACACATTAGGATTCAACCTCAGGACAATGAATTTCTGCTTTTCAGTATCTTGTTTCCCGTGTAAAACTGAATAGAGGAAAGACAGTATCAGTCTGTCGCTCCACCACTTTGGTCCAGATTGAAATAACTCAACAGCTATTAGATGGACTGCAATTATATTTTGTACAGACATTCACGGTCCCCAGATGATGAATCCTAATGACTCTGGTCATCCATTGACTCTTTTTTTTTAATCGTAGCATCACTGTGAGGCTCACATTTGTGTTTTTTTTAAAATGTCTTAACAACTATGGAACAGATTGCCTTAAAATCTGGGTCAGAGATTCATGATCAGTAATCGGTTTGACTTTTCATCTAATTAAGTCAAAATTTCAGCTGGTACTACAAATACAAATACTGACAATATTTTGTAGGTGTTTGTGGCCAAATACCCACAAAACTAATGCAGTGCTTTGTAACACAGATGATTTTTATTCTAAAAAAAAAAAACTATTGATTTTACTCTATAGGATCATAGAACATGAATGCCCTCAATAGTCAGTGTGCTTGAAGTGTTGGTTGGCTGCTCTGTGCACCTCTGAGTTTGCACTTTTGAAATCTGCAACATAGTTTACCTTGTGTCTCTGTCACGTAACACTGCTACTCATTTGACCTCAGTGGGAAGTTAATCTGTGGGAAAAGGGAACAGAAATCAGAGAAAATGAAAGTCTGGAGCCTGAGAGAGAATGAGCGGTGAGAGCAAAAGGAGATAAAAAGGAAACAAACCGCTTCACTGTGGTTACGCTGAATTATTTTGGCCGAAATTTACCTCAAATCTGACCTGAGAATGTGGACATATGATACATCTGTGAGGATTATTTTAGACCAATCGGAGATAAGTTTAAGTCAAGCATTTGATGACATTGGCAAAAGGAGCGTCCGGTTCCTGCGCAATAAATAAGTACATACAATCATTTCTGCTGTGTTTTTTACAACTCGGTGGCAACAGCTGAACATGAATGCACTTGTACTGACAGTGATTTCTTCTTACCTTCTCAGATCCGAGGTAAGTGCACATTCAGAGGGCTTGTTTTCTGCTTACATGACTGAATATTGAATTTTAAGTAAATATTTTGAAAATTCAATTCAATCTACTAAGAATATATACATATATATATATGTGTGTCTGTAATGTAGACATATCAAGTAAAATAAATTATCTCGTTAAAACTTCAATGTTTGAGTTACCTCACACAAGATGAATTTTGTGCACGGACAAAAGACAACAAGAATGCTTTATTTTATTAGCACTGTTAGTATTAATTTATTTATTTTAATATAAATGCATTTTCTTATTAGACCAACAGCTACCCAACACTTGTATATCCTCAACATAACTGATTGAAACTTACTTAAAAATTAAAAAACGGAAGACTGTGAGTCTAAAAACTAATACCAGTGTCTCTGTGGTTTTAACAGTGAAACCACTATCAGAATGGATTCAATGGAAATTGATGATGACATATATATAAATAAGAGCCTCACAATGGAAGGCCTTGTTACCAAAGGTACAGTATCACCTTGCAAACAAATGCACAGACGGAGAATTATGTTGGAACCTAACCTGTTGCTCATCTTAAATTTTTCAAGAACTATCTAACTTTTTAATATGAACTTTTTTCATATGTAGTTCATAAAAGCTTTTATATTCTGCTCTAGTGAAGTGGTAACCCTGTCTCCTGGAAATTATGTTTACATATTATTAAATTATCTTTGCCCGCACAACATAATTGGGATGGATGATGGACACATAAAGGGCAGGACTTTGACTCCAGAGTCTGGAGTTTGTAACCAGGTCTGCATGCATGTGGTCTGGTTAGGTTTAAAAGCACTTTGGTTAAGGTTAGGGAAAAATCATGGTTTTGGTTAAATGTTGATCTTCACCATATTTGCAACTTGCCAGGTACGTTAATTAACAACTTTAATTTAATAATAGAGAATGTAATCTGAACAGTATTACTTTTACCCTTAAAAAGTATTTGCTGTTGCAAATTCTATGTACATAAATACCATTTCTTGGAGACACAGTTGAAATAAGAGATGCAGAGATGATGTCTTTGTTTTCATCATTAAAGAAGCAATAATTTTCCAGCACTTGATTTTAATGTGATGAAAAAATCTATTAGCACAATACCATTAAGTAACAGAGTGGTGATGTTTTTCCCATGATTAAAAATCAAGAAAAAAAAGCACCATATCTGAAATTATGAAAAAATCTGATAGATGATAATCTGATAGAAAATTAACTTTTAACTTTTTTTTGTTGTTTGTTTGTTTGATTTTTTTTTTTTAAACTTTTTTGATTTAGTGGATTTTCAGAAAAGAAAACAGCCCTGCAGATGTGCGACTGTGTGTCTTTGGTTGCTGTGTGCTGTCCTGTTAGCTGGTAATATAGCACAAATTATCTACTGTAAGTGACTTTTTAAATAGAACTAGAATAACAGAAACAACAAACATCCAGCAAATCCAAGCAAATACTTAAATACTAGTGAATTATTTTTTTTCTTCACAGATGAGATAATCACTGGTCGCTCATCGACTGTGCAGGCCTGTTACAACACTCAAGAGAGCCAGCATCTCCAAAACGAAAGTGACACCCTGACTGCAGAAAGAGACAAAGCGCAGAGCAATTATGATTCTTTAACTGCAGAGAGGAAACAATTGGAGACAAGACTGAGCAACCTGACTAAAGAAAAAGACGAGCTGCAGCAAAGCTTCAGTTCTGTGACTGCAGAAAGAGACAAAGTGCAGAACAATTATGATTCTTTAACTGCAGAGAGGACACAATTAGAGACCAGACTGAGCGACCTGACTAAAGAAAAACACGAGCTGCAGCAAAGCTTCAATTCTGTGACTGCAGAGAGAGACAAAGTGCAGAACAATTATGATTCTTTAACTGCAGAGAGGACACAATTAGAGACCAGACTGAGCGACCTGACTAAAGAAAAAAACGAGCTGCAGCAAAGCTTCAGTTCTGTGACTGCAGAAAGAGATGAGTTCAAGGCCGGTTTCAACAATCTGAAAAACGTACGAGACCGCTTACAAGCAAATTACAGCGCCTTAAAACAACAGAGCGACCAGTTACGGACGAGCTATAACGACATGCAGAGAAATCTTGAAGGGTTACAGACTAAACACAGTAATGTGACAGCGACTAAAGACCGGCTACAGGCCAAATACAGTAACCTGCAAAGACAAAAAGATGAGTTACAGACTCGTTTCGGGACGCTGATAGCAAACATAGATCAGTTACAGACCAATTACTCCTCACTGAGGAGGGACAAGGACCAGTTGCAAAGGAGCTACAATACCCTGAGTGCAAGTAAAAATAGCATTGAGACCAGCTACAATTCACTGTGGAAAGAAAAAGATCAATTGCAAAGCAGATATAATTCTCTGTGGAGGGCAAAAGACTGGTTACAGACCAATTACAGCAGTTTGTTGGCAGACAGAGACCAGTTACAGGACAGGGCCGAAAGGCTGAAGGTTAAATTAAGGGGTAAGATTTTTCTACGTATTTATTTAGTTAACAATTATATATTGTGTTTTGATATTTGGTGTGACATTTCGGTGTGATGTTTTCATTATGCAGGTGTTCCCTGTAAGTTAGGCTGGAAGAAGTTTGATATCAGCTGTTATTTCATTTCAACCATGAAGAGGAACTGGACGGAAAGCAGAAAATCCTGCAAGGCCCAGGGAACAGATCTGGTGGTCATAGAAAGCAGGGAGGAACAGGTGAGAAAGAGGAAGATGTTGGGGAGATTAAAAGCTGTGTCCAAATTCGGGAGCCGGCATCCTTCAGGAGGCTGGATTCACAGACCGATTGTGTCACAGCGGCACGACTAGGCTGTCCCATTTTAAAAGCTCATTCAAACGCATCTTTCTTTTTCTGGGCAACGAAGGCTCCACCGTGAATCCTTCATGGCCAACTCATCCGAAAGGGCCACACCTTTCGTAGACTGCATACTGCAAAGGATGCGGCTCCTGAATTGGGACACAGCTTAAGAGTCTCCAGCCATGCTACCTTCTCCGTGAGGGTTAACGTAGGCCCAGCACTTTGAGATAAATATCAGTGTTAACAGGCCCACAATGTCGATGCCAACATCCTGATGTTTGGCAGATACAGATACCATTTTCATTTGATCATAAACCTGGGGGGGGGGTGGGACCAAAATCACAAATGTTAAAGTCATGGTGGCGCTAGAGGAAAAACCAGAGGATCAACACAGTCATATGATTCATCAGCTGGGAACCGTCAGTGTCTGTTCAAAAACTGGTCCCAGGATGTCCAGTACATGTAGAGATATCTTACTGAATAAGAGAAGATTATGTGTGAGGCAAAAACAGGGGACCCCCCCCCAGACATTAAGTGTCCATCCTCTGGACACTGCAAACCTAACTTCATGCTAATCCATCCAACAGTTATCTACTTGTACCAGTCTTGCAGTTTGTACCTTCTGTCTGTGCCACATCAACAGGTATTTGTTAACGGGGTCCTGAAGAAAGGCCAAAATGCCTGGATTGGTCTGACTGACAAACAAAAAGAGGGGAACTGGATGTGGGTGGACGGCACCCCACTCATCACAAAGTAAGTTTCAGCTGTATATATATCACCTATTAAAAGTCATGACGTTTGATCATAGTACAATTGGACAGACTCCTTAATTAATCATCTTAAGAAACTCCACAGCTTGGTAATATTACATTCATTCAGTGTTTATATGCTTTTATTTTACTTTTGAGAGCATCTCAAACACAGCAACTGAATGCATGTAATACTAATATTATCTATGGTTATGAAGGTCCCCTGATAAGAATCTTATTTGACCTGCAGCTTAATTTCTGATAAAATCTGTTTTGGTTTCTGTCCCTAATGAAACGATGCGGTACATGAAAACATGGAGGAAGGTTTTGCAAGTTTCCACAAAGCACTGCACACTCAGCTCAAAGACCTGGCTCGCTGAATCAGGAGGTGATGTGTCGTCAATCTGAGACCTTGCACAACTGCAGAGAGAGATGTTGATTTCAGCGAAAATTCATTATCTAGTGAAAATGTGCATGAAAACATGCAGAGGTGGCATCGGGGGCACTTTCAAAATTACATGGTGGCTCTACCCAGTACTATTTCTATGCAAATGAGACTGGGTTTCAATCCCTTCAGTCACAGTTTGGGTCAGAACCAACAGGGAACAGTGGCTGAGAAACTAAAGCTGGGCGCTGTAAAATAGTTTGTATCTGTTATCTTGTGTATCAGGTTCTGGCAGATCGGCCAGCCCAACAGCTACAACGGGAACCAGGACTGTGCAGAAATCGTGCAGGACACATCACTGGGGGAATGGAACGACGACGGCTGTTTCGCTGAACAGATCTGGATCTGTGAGAATTAAGATCCCAATGATTTACACTGTTGACAAAGGTGTGTGGCTTTGGACTGTCTAATGTTTATCTTGAATGTTTAAGCCTGGTGATTCACTTTATTGTTCAACTGTCAACAAACCCTGTGAAAAGACGAAACCAACTGAGTCAATCCCACAAACACGTATTGTGTGTATCTGTGCATGCGCGCGCGTGTGTGTGTGTGTGTGTGTGTGTGTGTGTGTGTGTGTGTGTGTGTGTGTGTGTCTTATTCCTCTGTGCCACAGACCTCAGTTTTTGTACACAAACTATAAAAAAACATGTCAGTGACCCACACTATTGCACTGGGTGACATGTTCTTTCATTAGCATAAACACACACACATTGTAGATCATTTTCACTCCCACACATACCATCCTGTCATCTGAAATTACTCATCCGCAGCTGAAAATAGTCCCCAACAAATGCAGTATTTCCTTCTGTTTGAGTAATGTTTGCTAAAACCTGCAGTGCTCAGCTATTTTAGGAAATTACAGAGCCATTTTAAAAAACGATAACACACTGTACATTCTTGTGTACTCTTTGTAAAGCTTGTCATCTTCAGTGGAAACCAGTGGGCTCAGAGCCGAGTACCACAAAAGAAGTCGGAAAGTACTGAGAGACAAACACATCGTCGGTTTTAGTCTTTTTTTAAAGGGATTTGTTGACAACAAAACATATTTCTCACATTTCCAGTCTTATAGTTGGATGTCGTCCTGTAGATAGCTTTGGTGTTATTTGCTAAGGTTTGGTTTTTACAACTAAAAAAAACGAAATGGAATTTGCGTTTGTGCTATGTGTTGTTGCTGTTACAATCAGAAAGTGTCACTTTAATTCTGGCTAATCCACAGAAAACAATATAGATTTTCATAGAACTATAAGACAAGCTCCAAATGCTTTTTACATTTTTTTTTTTTTTGAAATTTAAAGCAGTATTTTATAATGTGTTTTTCTTTTAAGCTGTAACCGCTGTGATGCTTTAATAGACACATCACATGGCAGGAAGGAGGACATACACAAATGGGCTGTGCACCCATTCTTCACTGATAGGCTACAGTTTAACCAAAATCATTACATTTTGTTTTTTTTTCAGCAATATACAATTTTTCTTTTTACTTTTTGTGTTTTTTGACATTTAAACTGATGCAGAGAATATCTAATATTTTCATTAATGTAATATTTAGTTGATGATTTATGTTTCTTGATTGTACAAAAACTGATTTTGCTCTCCTATAATATTCTGTGGCCTTTGGCATAGCTTGAGAATCTGTGTGATTAATTAATTAAGTATGTAAATTAATGTATATTACAAACAATACATGCCTCAAAACACATAAATACAGCATTTGCATATGATATTAATTATTTACTCCTCCACCCTGTATTGATTAGATGACACTGGTGAAATACGCTCCGTAGCACAAACTAATTTCCCTCTCTGTATTTTCCCATGGAAATGTGCTGTTTGAATTTGAGTTGTGTGAGCAATTAGATGGCATAGCTGAATTAATTATTCATTCTCTTCCCTGGGAACTTAAATGGCAACTATCCCCTGAATGTTTACAATGAATTCAGTCTCAAGAATTACACAAAGTTTTCCTACAATAATGGAATAAAAACTTTTTCTGTGGAGGATAACGCAGATAATGCACTGAACTACACCAAGTAAGATCTAAGAGACGATACAGATCGACATGCAGTAATGTGTAGGTTTGGTGTCTTGCTTTATGGGGATCTTTGCAGGAAAAACTGGTTGTTGAAATCACATTTATTTTCTACCCAGGTACTCAAGTAAACTATTTTTGTGTCAACATGCAGATGTCATAAGAAGGTAAAAATAATCCAGTTTAGCTCCCACTCTGACAAATCTGTTCACACTTGTTGGCCTACTTCCCTGCATGAAACTGGCCTCTGTTGCCTAGAAACATTTCCTCAATCAAGCCTGCACACTGAGCAAGGCATTAGCTGAAATGTTGCAATGTGCCATATACATATATAATTATATATCTTGTAGTAACCATGGCGACGTAAATGGCGATAAAAGGCGAAATAAATCTCATAGAGAATAAATGGGGAGATGAGGTGAAAACAGCCAAACCCACACATCTTTGGAGCTCTACTGCTGCTTCATACTTCATTGTAGAAAAATGGTATAAACCTTAAACGGGTCACGAGACTTGAGACTCTTTTGGGTTGAATCAGTATTTTGACAACTATTACAGTTTTCACAAAATCGCAGTTTACGTTTTGTATCACTTTTAGAGAGTTTCAGATTGTATAATCAGTGTGTATTGCACAGAATGTTCAGAGCTAGAGTGGATGACATCACGTGCACTCTAACTGCCATCCCTGAAAATTTTCCTCAAAAAAAAACCAAAATACTCTTTTAAATCCCACAATTTCCAACCTTCATTGACAGTGTTTTATTAAAAATGTAGAGATTTTTTTCCTGTATCACCTAGTTTTAGTCTCATTCTGACATCTTTTAAAGTTTTTGAGGAAATCCCCTGAGGAAAAGTGCAGAGAGGACTGTCCACAGCTTTCTTTCACAAACTTTCCCACGACTGTTTTTGGCTAATTACACTGATTAAATCAGGGCTTTTTTTTAAATTTTTTTTACTGTTGTCCATGTTGTTCTGTTTTAGCTGGAGAAATCACAGTAGCTTTATTGCAGATCAACTTCTGTTAGGACATGTACATGTGTGAATACATGTCTTGCTGTGGTTGTGTGGATAAATTAAATCATTGTGAGGTCATTATGGCCAATCCTCACAGTTTCAACGAGCTTTTTGAGGGAAACCTGCAGTGACTGAGGTCAGAATTAGGATGGTTCTCTACGACATGAATGAAACTCAAAGTAAACTCGTGTGATGGATATGCACCGAGCAGCAGGCACATTCAAAATTTCTAGCTATTCATATGTAATTCTGAAACATTTGTTTCGTTCTATTTGATCAAAAAGGTGAATGATGATGTAGGTGTACACACAGTGGAGGGGCAAACACACCACCACCATAGGCACTGGTGGTAATGGTACAGTAGCTGAGGTTCAATGCCCAGTAGGTTAGGAGTGATCATATGTTGTAGCCAGTTCCAGCAAACATAGTTAGCAGTGTTGGTAGCTGAGAGGCCAGTGAGGCACTAGTGGCTCATACTGGTTGATGGAGCCACCTGCACACATAGGGTGGATAACTAGAGCGATGGTGCTAAGCTCTCCATGTTACGGTCTCCCAGCGAAGCTCCTCATCAGTGGGTGAAAGGAAACAGTTGAAATCAGTGTGTCCAAGGGAGGAAACAGGTGTGCTTCTCTGTCACACGGCCCACATCCTCACCAGGTCGAGAGCAGAGTTAGCTGAGACAGGAAGGTAAGAGAAATATTATAGGCTAACTGAAGAGCAACAAGGAGCATTCATGCTTTCAACAATATGGAAAACAACATCTCTTTTTTATGATTATGTTTTTTCAGTTTTCCAGTTTTCTCCCTTTTTTCAAATGCATATGTTAATAAATAATCTTTCAGCAACTGGAATATATATCAAACATCAAGCTTCCCATTAAGAACTTTATATTCTTGTATTCTGCTGATTAAAAAAGTTTTGTAAAGTTTTAAACTAAAAGTTTTAAGAAGGGTAGAATAAATCATTCATGCTATAAATGTGACAAAAGCAGTTGCATACATAATGTACCTCCAAAATTATTATCAAGAATTAAATTATATATTTATTTGCAGAGCTGTTGCATTGTATTGCATTATATCACACAGGTGTCCACCCCCACACGTCACCCTGCTGCACGCTGCACGAGATGACAATGCAGTGACACACAGTGCTGACAATGGTCTCCTCTACCACACCAGACTACATGTTACATAACACGGTGTCAGAAGAAGATGCAGCACGTTTCTCAAATCACTAACATGTGAGCAGGATACGCTGCAGATGTGTTTTGCGGGCAGAGATACCACGCTCCGGCATGTGGCTCTCTTTGGGTGTGGTGGCGGTCGCATTGAGTGCGTCTGCTCTTGAAGGGGGCATCTCAACCATTAATTGGACAAAGCCTTCTCATTCCCCTCCCCAGTGATGAGTCCGATCCAAACCGTCTGTGGTCGTGTGGTGAGATGGGGCTCCCCCCAGGACGTAGGCGGGCTATGAGGTTATGCTTTGGGCCGCCTGGCTAAAAATAAAAAGATCAAGGAGCCTTCACCAGACATGTTGGTCTGGTTACACTCACAGAGCTGGAAAAAGGATTTTAAAAACAGTTGAAAGGTTGTTGCATGTGCATTAGCCTGATGACCTAATGTAGTAAATGAATGCTGTTACTTTTCAAATTACAGTACATAGCAACACAGTAGCAAGCTGAACTGCCATACAAAGTTGAACTAGTAGTAGTGCAGATATTTTTCATAGTTTCCAGTTTTTTAAAAGGTGATACAAACGTAATTGTGTGAACAGTATCTAAGCCTGCAGCCTTTGGTTTTGTAGTTTTGTATTCCACTCAGAAAGTAGAAGCTAGCAAGCTAAACTAACTACACCCTCCACTCTCTCACATTCAGAAGCTAGTTAGCTTAGCTTGCTATTGTTAGCACTGATTCCCACTAATGTTACCTCTCTTCAATGATTTTTGCTGAGTCATCGGCAATTCCTGTGCACTCAGCAATGTGTTTGTTCCACATTATACAAAAACTTTTACTTAGCCAACGTTAGCTGTCTCTGTAGTGGGAATGAGTATTTATACGGCATGGAATTGGGGGAATGGGTAAAATTTGTATGTATGTTTCAGTCTGTGATTGAATTTATAATTTTAATGGTATTAGCAGTATTAGTGTTTGTGCCTGCCTGCAAACTGCAGATGGAAATCTAGATCTGCTACAATACATCTCTTTGTTATTGCTTAATGGTTCCTACACGGTCCCTGTTAAATAAAAGCAATAATCTAAACTGAACTGAACTTTCAAGCACTCCACTGTCCATACATTACTTCACGATTCAAATAATGATGACACCTTAAATTATTTTTGTCTTTAAATGTGTTAAAAACGTCATCCCTTTAGCTGTTTTATGTGAACAGCTCAAACATTACAGCAGTCAACAATTTTACATCAGTGCTCAGGCTACTGCATATTAGGCTGCCATTAATAACACTGATTCTTTAGACTTCTTTATGTTCTATAAATAAACTTTAAACTGAACACAATGTGCTTCTATTTATGATCTGCCAAACTGCAATGCCCCACAATGAACAGCAAAGGGGTAAAAAAAAAAAAAAAGAGAAGACATAATGTTAGTGAGGGCAGCGTCTCTGCAGAGCTTTTCATCTGCAACATCCTGGAGGCTGAAAAGTGTAAATATACATCAGGATTTCATTCAGGTAAACTAAAAGGAGAGCTCTTACACATCTACAACAGCCTCACTTATTCATTTAGGTTGACAAGTCGGATCTATTTTACATAGACAGCTTTAAGCTAACCTCTACTGCTTTTCCAGATGCTGTATGAATGTCGTCAGTATGATTGGATTTCTTTTTTTTTTGTAAGGTTCAACCTCCTTCTACCCCCAGAGGCTGGAGGAATCCATTTCAGTTAAGATGAAAAAAATATGACATTTTCAGCATATAAAAAGCTCAGTGCAACAGTTAAAATAAACCCCAAGAGCAAATCTGTCACTCAAGCGTCACACAATCAAGCCTGCAGAATCCCATGCAAATGGAAAACCCAAAGCACTCGTCTCAAAAATGAAATTAAGATTAATATGTGCTCCCCTGATCGTGTAAAGATTAACTCACATTACTAAACAAAGGCTTTGTTTGTAAGAGCCTTATCTGTTACTGATGCCATTCACATGCCCTGTTGCTGATGAATGCTGTAAAATGGATTATAGTTAACGCACCCTTACAGACAAATAATAGCCTGGCAGTGGTACAAGATTTAAAGCCACACAAGACTGGAGGTGATGGGCGTGCCCAGTGGTCTTTTTATATGGATCAACTCACATTTATGTGACTGAAGACACAGATTTGGGTTGATTGTCTTTATCCACCTTCTGTTTCAAATTAAATTTAAATAAACGGTTTTGTTTGGAATAACAAAAAAACAAAATGTCGATTTGGTAACATCTCCTATTTATAAGTTTATAAGTAGTATAAACATTTAGTCTAACGCACTATAATGTAGTTACAGATTTTTAGATTATATTATTTTGTCACATGCATTTACATTACACCCAGGTACCAATCATTCACAAGAGTTTAAAATACTCAATTATGCTCCATAAGAGGAGTTCCAGTTGTTGATAATAACATCAATAAACACTCAGAAATTTCATTACTATATATCTGCTTACAGCTACATTACATTGTTATGATTTATATTGCTTATACACTGCTTATAAATGCTAAGTAGATGATGTTAAGTGTTTCCATAGATCTCCATAAATGTTTTTAAAGCAGTGACATGAAAAACGAGACATGATGAACAACTAAAATGAAAGAAATAGGCATAAAACGTCTTCCCTCAGCTTTCATAGCTGATTATACAGCCTCATACGTCATGATAACATAATTATAATAATGATATTCATTGCATGATGGCTCTTTTATTTTATCTGTAGATATCCGTCACCTGCTTTCTTGATCTTTCTTGACAGTATGAAGAAGCTCAGGCTGAACTGTAACGGAGCTGCAATTCAGCAGAGAGAAAACGTGGGTCTATTTTTACCGACTGGGCTGAATTTCCTAATCACCTCGAGAACTCCTGAATGAATAATGAATGGTATCTTGTCCAAACCAAGCTGACCATCCAAACATGTCAGTGGTGGAAAATGTCTCCATATCAGATCAATCTAAAAGCTGATAATGGTTTTTTCTTTTTTCTTCTGTGACCACAGCAGTGACCATTATCAAGACGCCATACACATCTCCCATCCAAACTAAAGGGAGGCTGTAAATGAGGAGGGTGAAGTTGCTGAGTGTCTGATGGAGATAAGGGGAAATGACTGTGGATGAGAGACACCATCCCTCAGCCCTGTCACACTCTGCACTGCCCATATAAATTAGCCTCTATAACTCACGAGTTGATCTGAAACAGTCACTTCAGGAAAAAAAAAAAGAGGCGAGGACTTATCGACATCTCAGTATCCTGCTATCTGCACACAATAACAACACAGGGACGAGTTTTAACTCTGTGATAAGATACAGGGCAACGTTCAGGTAATAATCATCCCGAGACATTACTTTTCATTATTCACTTTAAACATTTATTTGGTTCTTTCTAACTGTTCCTTATTCTCTTAGTTTAGTTTTTAGTAAATTTACATTAACTTAAACTTAACTTAAATTCATTAATGAAAAAGCATTCATGTGTACATAAATGTTAAAGTTTCTAATGCATGCTTTAATGCAAGAACAAAACTGTAATCACTGCAAGAGAGGAAGTTTTTCCTTTATCATGATTACTTCGTTAGTGACCATATTCATGTCTTCACTGCAGTGGTTTATTGTTGATTGTTTATTTGGGGTCACTATTTGTTGTTACCTTGGCAACAACTGCTTTCTTGGTTCCTGGTGGTCTGCAGTTTAACAAACGGACCAAAGTCTGGCTCCTCAGAGCTCAGATCACATAGGCCAGCCTCTGATGAAAATTTAAAGTCATGTCATCATTAAATAAGCAACTACTCCAAAAAAACCCATCTTTCAAATATGAAACCCTTTGAAAGACTCTGGAAAGTCTGTAGATTGTTCCTTCGTTAAGGACGGCAGCGGCAATCCGTTTGGATTTGATCTGTCCTTTTTATACACAGTATTCCCCAAATATTATTTTTTGCCAAAATATAACTTAATACATACCTCGCATTTCTTGTTAGCGTGATTAGGTATTTACTCACTAATGAACCATATATGTAAGCTTCAACAAGTCCTCCAGCTTCAATTATCTTAAATATTCCTACCCTGGGATACAACCAATAGGAGCGCACCAGTGGCAGATGTAGTGGACCTCATCAGCATGATAACAATTAAAAAAAAAAAAAACGTGGTTAAGGTTGTGGAAGGGTCACAGTTTAGTGAAGTTCAGTTAACACTGGGAATAGATTGTAGTTTGGGTTAAAATAAGTACTTTCTCAAGGTTACAGCACCTTCGTCACCATGGTTACAACAATGGTTAAGGTTATGGAGCAGTCATGGATAAAATGGTGACAATCAGTTTCACACAGGGAACAGCCTTTTGTCTTCTGTGTGAATATCCTGTGTTTTTCTTGACTCATCCTGCTCCCACTGATCTGACTTCCTTCTTTGCTCCTGTCATAATTACTACGGCCACTAGAGGTCACCTGACAATAAAATCTATGTGTCTCAATAAACTGATGCAAAGATGATCTATAGGCTCTTCTTTTTCTTTTCTTTTTTTACAGCAGGACAGTCTTGCACAAGTAGTCACCTCTGCATGACAAACCAGAGTTATACGTATACTTGACATCAGTGGAGCATTTTCATCATTTTATTACGTTTCTGGCTTAAACTCGTAACTTATTTCTTCATTAAGATTTAGTGTTTAACTGCCTTATATTTTAAGGCAGTTAAATGTTACATAAATGGTAAAATGCTTATTCATATAGCCTTCCCCATCAAGTCTTAACAGTGTCATAAACTGATGTTTAAGCTTTGACTTGCAGGTGATGTTATGCAGATCACATTTCAGAACATACCCGCGGCTTTTCTGTATATATCACATTAGCTCATGACTTAAGAGGCTCCAATGAGCTCCAATGCCGTCCTCCCCCATAAGGCACCGCCTCTGTTTTACTCACAACCTTGAGATGAGAGCGCACGCGGTTCCCCTGAGGAGGCACTGGAGGAGGGGTCGTTATCATTTTTGGCAGTCCTCCCATGTAAACCCAAAGGCCCTCCTCCATATTCATCAGGGGTGATTATGTGCTGACCTCCGCCTGCCGTTAATCCTGAGCTGATGTATGGCCACCAGGCAGGCATCAGGCAACCCGACACCCCAGCCAATTAGGTGTCTCCGATGTGAGAGAGAGAGGGAGTAACATAAGTGAGTTTTAGTAAGATTTCATTCATATCATAGGCCTCAGTTTTAATTTCTGATAATGATCATGATTATTTATGTGCCTACAATGCAATAGCATTGAAGGCATATATTATTATTCCGCATACTTATTCGTCTTATTCATCTTCCGTATCGAAATTTAGGCGCGTAACTAGTCCTGCAGCTTTGAGAACATCCAGACAATATATGTATATCAATGCGGGCGGCTCGATCGGGAATGGTGTGCTATGACTTTTCCAATGCAATTCGAGTAACCATGACAACATAAATGCAGATAAAAGGCGGAAAAATTCCAATAGAGAATGAATGGGGAGACATCTTCAAAACAACAAAATTTGGAGCTCTACTGCTGCGTCATACTTCAATGTAGAAAAATGGTTGAAATGTTAAACGGGTAGCAAGACTTGAAACTCTTTTGGGTTAAATCGATATTTTGACAACTATTACGGTTTTGACAAAATCGCAGTTTACGTTTTGTGTCATTTTAAGACCGTTGCAGACTTTATAATGGGTGTGTATTGCACGGAATGTTCAGAGCTGAAGTGGATGACATCATCGCTAGAGCAGGAGAAGCTCAAGAACTCCTCTGAAAAAATTCTGTTAAACTCGTCCTCACGGCCACATATTGCAGTATCCACACATCACGACTACCTCCATAGTAGAAAGTGTCTGCATTAGCACAGAGACTTACAGAATTTGAACATGAGCCTCAAGGTGATGGGAGTCCCTTCCACCTCTCCCACTGACTGCAATACAAATTCAGGAGCTGATTTCCAGAAAAAAGCAGAAGTGACTCTTTTACCGTAACTCGCTTATTATAAACATCATGAAATGTAGTTCCTCTCTAGTTAAACAATATTAATGTTAAGTTTTAAAACTGGTGTTAAAGTTTCACTCAAGAATGCATCTAGTTACCTCCGCCAAGGAGGTTACAGTATGTTTTCACCCATGTTTTTTTGTTTGTCAGCAGGATTACGCAAAAAAGTACTGAACCGATTTGCACCAAACTCAGTGGAAGGATGGTTCACGGGCCAGAGAAGAACCCATTCAATTTTGGGGCAGACCTGAATAATAGACTTTTAAATTTGATTTTTTTTTCTCTGAAGTCTGGTGTATGTTGTTGGATGTTGGCCTTGGCAGAAGTCTGAGCTGAGTTTTTAATTGAACTTTACCTTATTTAACTTTGATTTTCTAACCTAGAGAATTCATACTACACAGTTAGGTGTCCATCAAAACCCCAATCAAAACTTTTCTCCATTATACATCTTCAGCTACTTGGATTCATCAAGTATTGTTTGTTCTACTTGCATTCTTATATTGAGACATACTCTGATTCTCATCTCCCAAGCCATAGTCATAATAAAGGTAAAGAGACCCTCTGTTTTTAATAAATGCTGTAATGGCCTCATGGCTCCAGATCATCTCACTCACCCGCAACATCCAGTTTGATTCCAGCTGTGGACCTTTGTTGCATATCATACCCCTACATGGGGTGTTTGCTTCTTTACTGTTGACTATCAAATAAAGGCAAAAACAAACAGTTACAAGGCAGTTACATCTATAATATTGTGAGAATAATTATCCGTCAATGCTCCTTTCGAGAGAAGGCGTTGGTGCACATGACCTAGCACTATATTTTAATTTCTGTTCACACTTTAAAAACTAACAAACACACTATAGATGTGAACCTGTAGGTGGAAGACCTGTAATTTCCCACCAGCAGCCATTCCCTGGTGGTTTGCTTTCTACTGCTTTTGTTTCCATTTCAAGAGCTTGGAGAGAAATAACATTTTTTTCAGTACTTCTTTTCCCACAGGTAAGATGTTATTTTCTGTTTTTTTTTGTTTTTTTTCATGTAAAAAAAAAAACTGCAGTCAATTTAAAATTCACCTCCCTTTGAAACGCAGATTCAATAACCCCGGCCTCCAGGGATTCACCAACCTATCAATGATAATCACTCGTAATTAACGCTCAGCTGAGTTTCCCTGTCTCCAAATGTGTGTTAAAATCAGCCTTTCCTCCATCCTTCCCAGGCTTTGACACCAACACCAGGATTAAATTGCCAGTTTGAAGACACTAAACAACTCAATTAAAACTGCCGGACTCCATCAGCGAACGGCGACTGGAATCCAGTCTGCTGATTTGCAGCAGACAGATCCTGTCTGGGAGAACAGGTCGTGGTAGATGTGCATTCTTCGCTTCATGTCCGACAGTTAAGTGCCTGTCCAGTTCAATCAGGGAGAGAGGAGTGATTTCCAGGAGCAGAACAGGTCTATCCTCTGGAGGTAAGGCTGCTTTTTACCATGCCTAAGAAATAATGCATACAACATTAATACATATGTCAGTTACTAATTTAGTGGCAATGTATTTACAACTTTATTTTGTAAAAAAAAACAAAAAAAAAAAACTGCTTTTCCAGTTCACCCAGTTCCCCTCTCCCTCTCCGTGGCCCAAAAAGTAAAGCGCCTCATCTGTATACAACACTGTAGCTCGTTAGTGGTGTCTGTGTGTGGAGCTGAGTTTCTCAGGTTCTCAGCATTTGGGTAATTGGTATAGGCTTATATTTGCCACTGAGAATATGCTTAGAGTTGTTTTAAATTTGCTAACAGTTCAATTTTTAATTTAGTAGAACTTCTTAACGAAGCAGTTGTAGCTGGCGAAATGCAGGTAAGGGGAAATAATAAAGCCTGAGAAACAGGTTTGCTGCAAAAACTATAAGCTCTAGTCGTGTTAAAAGTAGTTTGACATTTTCAGTTTATTTGCTTTTTTTTTGCCAGGAGTGAGATAACAGTATAAAGTAGATACCTCCTGCCTGTGTGTTTAAGTTCGGAGCTGCAGCCAGAGGGGATTAGCTTAGCTTACAATAACAAAGAACGGCTCTTCCCAAGGCTCAAAAATCCACCTGAAACACTGTAACTATTTCTTGATGAACAAAATAAAACAAGAAATAGTTACATTTCTGTTTTTGTATGAAATTAACTAACAAGACACGACAGGGTAACAGTTTCCCCTGCTCCCCCTCTTTATGCTGAGCTTCGCTAGCTGCCCTAGCTAATACGCTTCATGCACATACATTAAAGGTTGTACCAGTCTTTACTGGTCAACTCTTGGCAATAAAGCAAATAAATGGATTTCCAAATGTTGAAACATTCCCTTTAATTTATTTCAGTATTGGAAGAGTGACTTCAACATGTTTACTAACCTCTCTTGTCAATTAGGAGACAGATCACGTGATCATGTAATCATACTCTACATACACCTTCATAAAGTTATAATGAAACATAAAATCCATCATATTATCCACAAAGTTTAACATTTACAAAAAGTAAAGAAAGAACTCATATAAGTGCACTATGTAGATTTCAATACACACAAGAGAAGGTACAATAGTTAAAAAAAATACTATCTAATGACAAATACTTGCATTAAAGAAATTACAAGTTAAATACATATGCGCACATGTACATGAATACACATTGCTGTTCCAGAGGTGGATCTAAACCTGAGCATTTGGTGTGTGACAAATCATATTCTCATTTTTAGTGTTAGTTTGATATCTCAGTAAAGTGCACTGTCTTCCGAAGGCGGGATGAGTCGTTTTAGACCCGACACAAATCCTGTAAAAGGCATTTGACGAGCTGCGTTTGAAAAGATCCATGGGCCTCAGACATTTTGACATGTCCAGCACAGGTGTAATTAGTAACAATAATGGCTACGTGTAATTTAGGTGTGCCACTTCAAGGGGCCCTGCTATTGTTCATGCTGCCTCACTGGGACACTTAAATTAATGTTATTAGTTCCACCTGTGCTTTCCTCGCTATGACAAGTCAGAATGTGTGCCGTGAAAAAGGCTCTTTGTGTTTGGTTTCATGCTTTGCTAAAGGCCCTCCATCTGTTTGGACAGAGGATTTAGAGAGCTGGAGCCAGTCCTGTACAGTATGTGTAAAAACACTAACCCCTTTTATACGATGTGGAGGTAAATACTTGAAATGTTTGTCTGTGGATTTAATGTGAAAACCTTAGTGCTTCTCATTTCAGGACTTTGACCACTGCTTCTTTGCCATTTGCTATTTTTTTAAAAGTATTTTATGCATGAAACTTTTATCCCTCTGTATACAGAGAATGTGATGGACAGTTGCTGACTGTGCACCTGATAGGATGAGGCCTTCCTCTTCACTGCATGTGTTGGTGGTAATTGACTGAACTCTCACCTTCCTGTGCTTGCTGTGTTGCTCTATGGGTGATTAAGGTGATGGAGACGGTGTGTGGTGGTGTCCCAGCCCGCACCTTCAGCCTGAAGTAAACCTGCAAAAGTTTTCAGAGTAAAAATAAACTGAGTTACCAGTGTCTTAGGCACAGCTGTTCAACAGAGTGCTGCAGGAATGAGTTTTAAAACCTGGAAATTAGTTAGCATTTTACCACTTGTGGTTCCCTTGTCCTGAAGTCTATGGGTTTTTTGAACGGGTTTTTGATTAGAAGACTGAAATAAGGTCTGTGGTGAACACAAGCTCAAGACATTGTCACGTTTTATTCTACATCATAAAATAGTCCAGTTGTGATTTATTAAGCTTTTACATCTCTTAAAAACAGGTTGTTGGGGACGTTAAACGTCCTCACGCTGAACATGATCCACCGTGTGCTTTTGTAATTTTCTTGTAATTTTTATTTTCTGCAGTAATCCAAAGGCCAATGTAAAAATCCCATTGGCTTTTTGTTGAGGGAACCAGGGTGATGTGGACGTCCAAGTAGGCCTAAAAATACGTCATCCCATGCTGCTACTCTATAATGCAATCAAATATGACACCTCTGTAGTAAATCCAGTCTTAAGCTTGCAATCAGTTTTTGTTGATGCTCTCTAGGAGGTGTTGATTCAGCTCTGTGCTCATTTCTGAGGCCTGTAGGTAGTCTGGCTGAATTATTGCACTGTTTTATATTAAGATGTGTTTCTTACATCTTATTGTTCTGTATATGTAAATACAGGCAGAAAATTGAAGATAATCTTTCAATTGCCACAAGTCAGCTTTCAGATTTGAATCAACTTTCATGTGTTACCATAACTGAATATAAGCTGTTCCAGTTGGGGTTGTGGGATGCAGTGAATAATTTTTTTTTCTTTCTTAAAACAGTAATAATAACATTTTTTGCAGCAATCCTAAATAAATTAAATAAATAAAGCTATGGGTTCAACCAATGAGTGAAAACATGCAGAAGAGCAGAGAAAAGTCATGAGGTGACTTTGTGTTGTTTTCACCAATTAATTATTTCTTATTAAAATCAGTGTTTCTGAGTCATTATGTCGTTGTTATAAACTGTCTGACCTCTCACAAGAAATGTTCTAATTATAAGACTAAGAGTCAATTTATTCTTGCTGTTTGTTTTAACCTCCATAATGGATGGGTGGAGTTGACCACAAAGCATAACACAAAGAGCGCCAGAAAGTTGAGACAATAACGGGAAAAGTATTTGAATGTCAGTTTGACACTATCTGATTTGTGTGTAACTCCCACACGTCTGGCCACTTACAACACACAGAGATGTTTATTTGCATGTTACTGACCAGGGGTCACTTCAGGTCAGTTCAGCTCAGGTAACAGTTGTTTACATCTGCCAACAGCTACTCTTCTTCTCAGCCTCTCTGAACTGGTTTTACATGTTTACTGACTGGACTGACAAGGTTTACATATCGACTTTATAGGTCAATGAGTCCTCAAATGCATCGCAGTCAACGTTTCAACACAAATTTAAAACACTTAATGGTAAAAGTTCAGGAGTAGATTTCTCAATGATGCAGTTCTGTCCTTATCACCTTTCTAAATAAACACTTTGTAGCCTAAGACCAGTTTAGTGAGGGACACTGAATTAATGTTATAGTTTTCCAGTGTTTAATTTTAATCAGTTAATAAATGCTCTGCTCAGCTGTTAGGATAGTAGCTGTTATTTTAAAAATTTGGCAAAATAATCTTGGTTCAAGGTTCATGTCACTGTCTTCATCAGCAGATGGAGTTTACTCAGTTGTCATGGCAACAACTCCATGACAAATGGGCACCTGCTGCTGAAGACTGTGAGATGTGCTACTATTAAGTCTTATTTCCAGTGACCTTCCACGCTGAACTTTTTTTTGTTTTTTGTTTTTGTTTGTTTTAATTGTAAAGTGTGCTCAGCTGTATCACATGAACAAACAGAACTTATATGTTGATTGCAGGTAAGTGGACACAGTATCAGTGGGTGATCCCAACACGCGCACCAGTTTGACGCTAAATGTCTACATTTCTGAAATCATTTCTACAATATCCAAAAGTGACATCCAAAGACAAGTTACTTTGCAAGCGCTAAGCCTGCTCTATGGTGAACATCAGATCCATGTTGAATTCTTAAGTAAGGTCGACATGAAGGTGGGAGGAGGAGAAAAGTCTTCCATTTGGACCATCTGGACAGTGGATTAGACACCGTAGTGCTTCCATTCAATAAGCAATGTGCATAACATTAGATGTTAGAAGACATGGTAGGTCTAATCCTCATCTGTGGGTTTATACCTTTTTTACTCCTTTGTTAAATATGTTTGTACAGTTAAATAACTTTTAAATAAAACAGAGTTTTGTAAAAAAAAAAAAAAAAAAAAAAAAAAAAAAAATTTTTTTAAAAAAAAAAAAAAAAAAAAAAAAAAAAGATAAATAAATAAATAAATAAATAAATAAATAAATAAATAAAATGGATTTAAATTTTAGTATAATTTCGAATAATACAAACAATCTCCACCATTTTCTCATAATTCATGCATGACAGGGATTTATTTATTGATTGGAACTAAAGCCAGACAGCGTGAACAACAGATGTCGAGTCAAACACTAAAAAAAAAAAAAAAAAAGAGAAAAGAATCTGAATCTTCACACGGCAGAAAGAAACATGATGAAATCACTGGACATAAATAATAAAACTGCCAGGTGTGAGTATATTGTTTTGGTGAGTCTTGAATAGATTTAAGATTATTTGAACAAAGTTATGACTGTTACTGATTTCAAGGCAGAACTTGTAATTCTTCCTGCCATGGTGGATATAAATACAAACACAGTTTCCTCTTACTGTTTTATCGCCTCTGTCTTTATATTTTTGGAGGAAATTCCTGCTGCATAATAAAAGTGTCTTTGTTGTTTTGTATAGGCGAGAAAACTATCGAGCAAGCTGTTTTGAAATCCTTGATGCTCCTGACACACAGCTACTGTGGTGTTTCTTGTTTTATCACTTAGTGTTGACTACAACTTTACTGTCCTTTGTTATTTCACAAATGGCTCCAGACTTTCTCCTGAGGTTAGCAGATGTGGAGAGAGTTGCGTCTCCTTACAGATAGGATCTGATCCGCTGTAGTCAAAACAAACATACGACAAGGGCAAAATTCAAGGAGGAACAAGAGAGGGAAGAGATGTTAATCATCACAACAGATTACTGTTTCGCCACGTGTAGAGGACACGTCTGCTCTCGACATGTCAGTGTCTTGATTTGGTGCGTGAAAAGACGGCGCCGCACGGGTGGCTGCAAGTCACAGCAGCTCCTGTTATCTTGTGATTGTGTGACTTTTATTAAGGTTCTTCATTTGTCATCTGTAAATCTGGATAAAATATCTAGTGTGTGATCTAGTCTTCACATACTGTCTAAGTAAATACAGTGATGCTACAGCAGTACTACATTATCGATGATTAACATGGCACGGACTGGCTGGTGTAGGCTAATTTTATACAGAGAGTTAGCTTCAGCTAGGGAGCCANGTATACTGTGTAAGTAAATACAGTGATGCAACAGCAGTACTACAGTATTGATGATTAACATGGCACGGACTGGCTGGTGTAGGCTAATTTTATACAGAGTTAGCTTCAGCTAGGGAGCCATAGCTTAAGAGGACGATGCTAAATGTGTTTATCAGTGGTTTCAGTTAAAGCTATTTGTAAGTTTTGTTATTGCTACATAGTCGACATTAGCATTAACAGCTGTTTACTTACCAGTCTAGAAGGAGCATCAAACTTCATTCCTTTACTCACCAGCAGCTGTCTCCAGAGGTGGAAACGACACCAGTGTCGACTCTGGTTTTGTTTCTATTTCTGTCACTTCTTCTACTGAAGTTAGCATGCTAACCAGCTAGTCCTGGTCCCATTGGACCCTCTCGTCACTTTCCGACACAGAGTCACTGTAGAGTCTCAAGCCTTGAAGCTAGCCATACAGCAGACACAGAAATGTGAAAAAAAAGAAAACGCTGCGTAGGGGGTTAGTGAAAGATAAACAGACTAGTAAAATGAAGTTTTTTTTTATTTATAAACTGTGCCCAGACCCACCCGAAAACAAAGAATGGTTCAGTCAGCATGCTATTCACTGACGTTAGCTCAGCCTTCAACACAATCACCCAAAAACATCTGATTGCGAAGCTGATTCAGCAAGGCCTAAACACCTCCCTCTGCAACTGGGTCCTGGACTTCCTCACTGGTAGACTGCAGTCAGTTCAGATTAGCAGCTACACGGCCACCAGGGCTGTGTGTTCAGCCCACTCCTGACTGCCCCTGGGAGCCTACCTCCACCACATCACCACATTCAACAGAAGCACCACTGAAAACATCCTGTGGATCAGTGTCTGGTATAGTTTCTTATCATAAAACCTCGCAGCAAACAGTGATCACAACAGAAAAGTTCAGCTGTACTTCTCTCCCTTCCATACAACATGTGTATGAAGCATGGTGCACCCACAAGGCCCTCAACCATCATGAAGGACCGCTGCCAACCTTAGCTGCAGCCTCTTCACCTCCTACCATCCAGCAGGAGGTACCGGAGCACCTGGACCTCTTCTACCAGGCCCTGCAACAGCTTCTTCTCTCAAGCTGTGAGGCTTGCACACCCTGGCCAACACCCCCCACCCTCCTGCCA